>NC_091573.1:8663508-8666008 GCF_042767895.1 Penaeus vannamei | reverse complement strand
CGTGACAAAACTCAGCCTCCCCTTCGCCTTTTGGTATTTCTGGCTCCATTCTATACATATCCTGTGCGCGACGTTTTCTCGGAGTTCAACCGATCCGGACTCTGGGGGTCAAAAAATATTTTGTGTTTGGATACTTACTCTGGATGCTTTTTTTTCCATTTTATTTACGTCGTGTTTTTTATTTACGTATTCAAATTACTATTTACGTGGGTGTTTATATGTTTCTAAAAGTATGTGTATCTTTGATTATCAGTCTGTTATTTCTACGTTCTATTATCGTTCTAAATCTTTACGTTTTAGGCAGTAATACTTTGGTGCATTAAACTGTGAATCTCTAGTTTATCTAAAAAGAGAAGAGATAGATAGATAGATAGAGATAGACAGAGACAGACAGATAAAGATAGATAGAGAGAGAGAGATGGAGAGAAAGATGGTGAGAGAGATAGAGAGAGAGATGGAGAGATAGAGATAGATAGATAGATAGATAGATAGATAGATAGATAGAGAGAGAGAGAGAGAGAGAGAGAGAGAGAGAGAGAGAGAGAGAGAGGGAGATAGAGAAAGAGATGAGAGAGAGAGAGAGAGAGAGAGAGAGAGAGAGAGAGAGAGAGAGAGAGAGAGAGAGAGAGAGGGGGAGGGAGAATGAGAGAGATAGATAGAGAGAGATAGCAAGAGAGAGAGAGAGAGAGAGAGAGAGAGAGAGAGAGAGAGAGAGAGAGAGAGAGAGAGAGAGAGAGAGAGCAAGAGAGAGAGAGAGAGAGAGAGAGAGAGAGAGAGAGAGAGAGAGAGAGAGAGAGCAAGAGAGCAAAGAGAGAGAGAGAGAGAGAGAGAGAGAGAGAGAGAGAGAGAGAGAGAGAGAGAGAGAGAGAGAGAGAGAGAGAGAAAGAGAAAGAGAGAAAGAGAAAGAGAAAGAGGCAGAGACAGAGACAGAGACAGAGACAAAGACAGAGAGAGAGAGAGCAAAAGAGAGAGAAAAACCGGACAATAAAAACAAACCAAAGATACGAAAATATAAGTCTATTTACCCATCTGCCCGTTTCGCTTCAATACGAAAATAACTTTCAATAATACTTTGCTTTATCAAACTCTAATCTTCTTTCTGATGGAGTGTATAAAAGAGATTATGGCAGAGGAGATAGCGGGAATAAGAAAAAAAGTCGAAAATTTTTCATCAACAGAATTCACTCTTTCTTATCTTTCAAAATAAGTGAGTTAATTTGTATAAAAAAGGAAAATGTATAAATAATAAGAACAATTTTAGAAGAATATATTAGATAGGGATATGGTTGTGTATAAAACGATTGCTATATAGGCCTATGAACATCAGAAATTAAAATTTACTTGAGAATAAAAGAAAAAGACAAACTAACTATAAAGCATCAAAAATACACTAGTGACGTATCCCTCTGAATGGAAGAGAGAGAGAGAGAGAGAGAATAAAAAAAAAGAAAAAAATACATAGCCAAGCTTTCGAATCCGACGAAGCCAGAACCATTGCAAGCGAACACGAGGAAAAGGTATCTGATTCCTTTTTAAGTTCGCTGAGCCTTACAGATCATAAACCAGATGCGACTGTTGGTAAAAAGCCCGAAATCCATGTTATGTAAGAAATAAATAACTGTTAATCGAGTGACAAATTGGGAATGCTTGAACATTTTCGCAATTTTTGAAACGTGCGCGAAAACGAGCGATAACTAGACCGAGTTGCCAATGATGTATCTTTTTTATTTAATTTTATTTTTCTTGAATTTAAATCTGTTATTTCTCTATTTCCTCATGTTTATTTTGAAGCAAACACACACAAATAAATACAAATATAAACAAGATAATACACAAAAACACGCAAACACACAGACAAACACACATGCACACAACGCCACACAAACAAATACACACACAAAACAAACTCTTACTAAACCAACAAACAAGCAAAAACACACACACAATACCCTACCTCACTACACGCACAAACACGCACAAACACACCAAAATAAAAGCACGGCATCACACGCACGCAAAAACCACAAACACAATCTCAAGAAACCACACACATGGGATCACCCCAAGCTGACACCCAATCCCTGTTCTTTACGTGATACCATTCTTCACAGTCACTTTATCAGGTATCAGGAGCATAATAAATAGGTGAGAAAAGCGTTTCGGAGGCTCTGCATATCCTGAGCATAGTTGCTGCCTCTATAGGTATGAATATTAGTGTGGGTATGTAATCTGTAGCTTCGTTCGTGTGTTACTTTCTGTCTTTTTTTGTTTCTGTTTGTTTGTCTCTGTGTCTGTCTTTCTCCGTGTTTGTTTGTTTGTTTGTCTCTGTGTCTGTCTTTCTCTGTGTCTGTTTGTTTGTCTCTGTGTCTATCTGTTGTCTCTGTATCTGTCTTTCTCTGTGTCTGTCTCCTCCCCCTCTCTCTCTATCTATCTTCTCTTCCTCCTCTCTCCCTTTTTCTCTCCAGGTGTGTCTACATAAACATCTTTATGAATATATAAA
>NC_091573.1:8633770-8643008 GCF_042767895.1 Penaeus vannamei | reverse complement strand
AAGAAAGAAAGAAGGAAAGAAAATAAGATTTTCAGGTTGAATTCTAAAAAAAAAAAATAAATAAATAAAAAAATCAAATGAATCTACATATCCCAAATTCCGAAGAGTGGCGAAGAGGCAAAGGATAACGTATGAATAATGAAACTAAGAAGAATAGACAAAAATTAAAGAAGAGAAGAGAGAGAGAGAATAAGTCAAAATAAATATGAACACATTATGATGAATAGAATAGACAGAGAGAGAGAGAGAAAAAAAAAGAAACAACAAGAGAAAGACAAAAACAGAAAGAAAAAATGGAATTAGGACAACATACACTTTAAATGCGAATTCACTTGTTGAAAAAAGTTTTCATTTTTAAAAATCACTATCACTGTTGCTAATGTTGTTGTTATTTGTATTAACAGTCGTATTAAAATTAGCAGTATTATCATTTTCTATGTTATAATTATCACTGTTATTGTCATCGTTATCGTTATCATCTTCACTATTATCATAATCATTATTTTTGTTGTTGTTTATGTGGTTGTTCTTGTGATTGTTATTATTATTATTATCATCATTATGATTATTTTTCATTGTTATCATTGTTATTATTATTATTATTATTATTATTATTATTATTATTATTATTATTATTATTATTATTATCATCATTGACATTATTATCATTCACATCTTTATCATTGTTATCATCATTGTCATTATTATCATCATCATCAGCAGCAGCATTTCCATAATAATTATCATCAATATCATTTTCATCATCATTATCATAATCATCATTGTTGCTATTATCGTCGTCGTCATTACTACTGCTTATGATCTTGGTGTTATTATTCTATTGTTGCTCTTGACATTATTAATCATCTTCAACATAACTATGATCATTTTTTAACAAGACAAATCAATATAAATTAACGCCATAAAATGAATCTAAAACGTTCATTGTACACCGAATGAGTACCTAAAGAGAAAATACACATCCACGCTCAAACACACACACAGACACACACACACTCAAACAGACATACACACACGCTTAAACACACACACACACACACACTCAAACACACACAATTACACACACACACGCTCAAACACACACAATCACACGCTCAAACACACACAATCACACGCTCAAACACACACAATTACACATACACAATCCCACACACACACACACACGCGCGCGCTCAAACACACACAAACACACGCTCAAAAACCCCCCCTCACCCCCCCCTCCAAACACACACAATACCACTGCCAACACCAAACACAATAGGTCACAATACTCACTATCTTCCAGACCGCTGGGAATGTCACCCTCGTTGGCAAAACACCACGCAGGACAACACCACGCTGCCAACACCACCACCGCCTGCCACCAGTGCTTCGCTTTCATGGTGGTGGCAGCGACTTCAACTTCCTTGTTTTAATTGCATTTATAGTGAGGCTGCTCTCTTGCACAATTTTTTTCTTGTTATTACGATCTTTTGTTTTCTCTCTCTCCTTTTTTTCGTTATGTGTTTTTATATTTATTCTTTTATTATTATCTCCTTTTTTTCTCTCTCTCTTTTCGTTTTTGTGTTTCTAATTTATTTTATGTTTTTTTTCTTTCTATTTTTCTGAGTCTTAATGTCACTGGTTTATTATTATTTTTTATCTGTTTGGTTTATGTTTTTTTTTTAAATCTTATCTTTGTTCCATTATTATTTTCTTCTTTTCTTTTGATTTTGGATATATTTTATCGTTGTTAGCACATGGTTTATCTATATATGGATATTTATGTTACAAAAACTTTTGACATTCCGAAAGTAATATCGTATCGTCAAATTATCTTTCACACACGTTCATCCAAAGAACACTATATAAAACACAACGTTAATATTAGGAATGACCAAACTCTTCCAACTTTTCCAAAAAAAAGCTCATTTGGGAACAGAAACACGTCTCTCACGGGAACACTTCACCAGGAATGCTATACTTCTACTTCCTCCGCTACCGTCCAGGCGGACACTGAAGGACTACCCAGCATCCCGGCAACGACCGCTGCCCAGGATTGGCACCGCGGGACCAAACTGTTGTACCGACACGCCTGGCACCGCCGTCGCCCTGAAAACCACGGAAGTTTAAAATGTCACTTTTTTGTATATATAACAAGACTTTTATTCTCAATTCTACTGATATCACGAGAGTGTGACTGATAGAATTCACTTTATTCTTTACTCTTTCCTTCACCTCTGAATATATAAGACACCAACACCTTTTTTTTCGGGGAAATAAAACTTTACGTCGACATACCAACCAGTTCATTCATATTGCCAGGTCCTTGAGCTCAGGTAACCCCATTATTTGAATTCCTTCCGCAAAAGTCAGCCGACTGCATGATTTCTCTCTCATGCACGAGGTTTACTTAGCCGTCAGATCCTTCCCACGCGCCCATCCGAATTACCACGCCCGAATTTTGTGAAAACTTAATAAACCTCACAGAACTCTCTGCTCTTTGCCTTATTCCTGCTTACCTTCCCCCCCTTCCTTCTTCTATATCCCCCCTCCCCGCATTTAACCTTAATTTCCCTTGATTTAATTCTTTGAATAGTCTTCAGGAACCTTATAATCACTTGACACGTGAAAAATAAAACAATAATGAGTACACGAAAAAAAAAGAAAAATGAAAAACATCCACAACAGGATAATGAAAATGAACGTATATTTTCTTCATATCATGTGGCTGATTTTCCCTTTCCTTTTCATATTTAATACATCTTCCTCAACAACAAAACGATCTTTTTTCTTTCTTTTTTTTTCAGCGCTCATTTCCCTCCTAACCTCACAACACCTTCCTCGGTCCCCAGTCCTACAACCCTACGCCTCATCCTCTCGTTCTAACCCCATACAAACCTCTTCCTCCACCCCTCCCTCCCTTCTTCTTCCTTCTTCCACTCCTCTCCAACCTCAACCGTTTTTCTCAACCCCACAACTCTCCTTTGACCCCACCTTTCCCCCCCTTATAATTTCAACCCCCTCCTCCCCAACCAACCCTATAACTCCGTTCTTTCGTTCCTCCCTAACTCTCCCCCCCCAATAAACCCCCGGAACCTCAACCCTTCCTCGCTCCCCCAGCCAACGCCCTAACCCCTCCCCTCCTCCCTCCATCCCCAACCACCCCTCCTATCCTCATCCCATCCTTCCCTCTTTCCCCCTCCCCACCCCTACCCCCAACCCCCAGTCTATACCTCCGCCCAACATCCGCAACTCTAACCAGTTACGCCCCCTCCCACCCCCTCCCTTCCCCCACCCCCAATCCATACCTTCCCCAACCTCCTCACCCCTTCCACCCAATCACTCCCCCCCTTCCCCCTCCCTCAACCTTCCCACCCTCTCCCCCCAATCCCCCGCCCCTTCCCTCACCCCCTCTCCCTTCCCCCAGTCCCCCCGCCCCTTCCCTCACCTCTTTTCCCTACCCCCAACCTCGCCCCCAATCCATACCTCCGCCAACCTCCTCACCCCTTCCCCCTCCCTCAACCTCCCCACCCTCTCACCCCAATCCCCCCGCCTCTTCCCTCACCCCCTCTCCCCCAACTTCCCCTTTCCCTCCCCACCCTCTCCCCACCCCAACCCTCGCCCCCAATCCATACCTGACGCCCTAAATGCCAGCGCTGGAGCGACGTGGGTTGAGGCCAAACCCCACGAGGCACAGAAGAGGTGATTTAAATGCCCCGACTTCAATTATCAATAATGACGTCATTTTTTCGCGTATTTATCATCATAGGCCTAGAATATAGACCTATATGGACCTGGCCGCTATGTGTAGAGGGCCGCTATATGTAAGGGGGGTTAGAAATGGTGGAGGGAGGGGTGGGAGGGATATTTTGTTATGAATATTTCGGCGATTAATCAGAGGGTGTGTGGTAGGGGTGGGGAGGCGGGGAGGGGTGTGGTGGGGGGGTGGGGAGGGGGTGGTGGGTTAAGAAAGAGGGGGGTAGGGGGGGGAGATGGGGAGGCGTAAGGAGGGGTGTGGTAGGTGAGCGTGTATTGGGATAAAAAGTGTATGCGGGTTTGACTGTGTGTTTGTACGTGTGTGTGTCTGTGTGTGTGTGCTTGTATATATGTGTTTTGCCTGTGTTTCTTTTTATTTTTTTTTTTGTGCCTTTATGTGTAGAAGTGTGTTTATTGTTTATATTTGTGGAAACGTGTGTTTATGTGTAGGTGTGTTTGTTGATAATATTTGTGGGAACATGTGTTTTAGTGTTTGTGATTGTTGTTTATATACGGGTGTCTGGGTTCTGGTGTGTTAGCGTGACTGTAAGTGTGTGTTTGTGTGTGTTTGACGCGTTCCTCCTCGTGAAATATCACTGCGATTCCAGGGCCATAAATATGTTTTCGAAATTTGGAAATTTTCTCTCTCTTTCTGTGTCTCTGTTTGTCTCTGTCTGTTTCTGTCTGTTTGTTTGTTTATTTCTGTATCTCTCTTTCTCTCTCTGTCTATCTCTCTCTGTGTCTGTCTCTCTGTGTCTCTGTCTTTCTTTCTGTCTCTCTGCCTGTCTGTCTCTCTCTCTGTCTGTCTGTCTCTCTCTGTCTGTCTGTCTCTCTCTGTCTGTCTGTCTGTCTCTGTCTGTCTGTCTCTCTGTCTCTGTCTGTCTGTCTGTCTGTCTGTGTCTGTCTCTCTCTCTCTCTCTCTCTCTTCTCTCTCTCTCTCTCTCTCTTTTTTTCTCTCTCTCTCTCTCTCTCTCTCCCATTCCTACCAAACCAGAATCAGAAAATATATCGAACATACCGTATAAACAAACCTATAAAACATCCCCTTTTATCAAAAACCCAAAAATGCACATTAAATAAAACCCCAAAAACCCAAAACTTAAAAGGCAATATTTTCCCCCCGAAATATTCTGCCCAACATAACTTCATCAATTACCCCGAAACGTATAAAAAAGGAGTTAAAAAGGGGGGCCAGTAAATGGAAGGCAGTACCCCCTGCCATGGAACAACAATTAACGAAGAAAACGGAGCCATTATAGTCGCATGTTAAAACAGACACCATCTATCACACCCGAAAGAGATAGAGTTGTTCCACTTTTCTCTTTTATTCTCTCTTCTTAATATTGTCTTTTCTTCTTGTTTGTTTTTGTTTTTCTCTTCTCTATTGTTTTCCTTTTTTTCTTGTTCTTATTTTAATTTCTTTCTTTCTTTCTTCTTCTTCTATTCTTTTTCTTTTTTTCGCTCCTGTCATTCTTTTTTTCTGTCTTATCTGTGTTTCTTTCTTTTTCTTCTTCTTCTCCTTATCATCCGGCGCGCTTTGTTCACATTTATATTTATTTTATTTTTCTCCTTCCTATACTTTCTTTCTATTCTTCTCCCTCCACTTTTTTAATTTTTTTTCTCTTCTCTTCTCTTCCGTTTTCTGATTCGTCCTTCTCGTTCCCCTGTTATTATCATTATTATCTTTATCATTATGATCATTATTATAACTATAAATGTTATTATCATCATAATTATTATCATTATTATTGCCATCATTAGTATTATCATTGTCATTATCATTATTGTAATTGCTACCATTGTCATCATTATTATCACTATTTCATCATCATTATAATAATCATCATATATGTTATCTTATTTTTTCTGTCATTATTGGTACTATTACTATTATTATTAGCATTACCATTATTATCATTATTATTGTTACCATTACTGTTATTAAAATTATAATCATCGTTATTATTGTCATTATCATCACTGTTATTATCATTATTATTATCATTATTGTTATCTTTATAATTATAATTATCATAATCATTATTACTATCATTATTACCATTATGGTTATTATCACCATAATTATCATAATTATTATATTCATTATCATCGTCGTTGCTGTTATCATTATCATTGTTATTATCTTTATTACTATTATGATTATCATCATTATCATTGTTATTATCATTATCATTACTAATATTCCCATTATTATTTCAAATTATGTGTATCTTCTTGTGTCCCCTTATCGTCATTATTATTATTATTATAATTATCATTATAATTATTATTACCATTATTATTATTATTGCCGTCATCATCATTATTATTAATCTAAATATTATTATTACTATTATTATTATCAATATTATCATTATCATTATTATCATTATCCTTATTATTATTATTATTATTATTATTATTATTATTATTATTATTATTGTTATTATCATTATTATTATTATTATTATTATTATTGCCTCTATTATTGCCATTATTATTATTATCATTATCATTATTATTATTATCCTTATTATTATTATTATTAGTAGTAGTAGTAGTACAATTGTTGTTATTATTATCATTATCATTATTATTATTATTATCATCATCATCATTGTTATGATTTTTATTGTTATTAGTATCATCATTATTATCATCATCACTATTATTATCATCATCATCAT
Source organism: Penaeus vannamei (assembly GCF_042767895.1). NCBI lineage: Eukaryota > Metazoa > Arthropoda > Malacostraca > Decapoda > Penaeidae > Penaeus > Penaeus vannamei. The sequence goes on along the minus strand of NC_091573.1, from coordinate 8,636,562 downwards.
TATCATCATTATTATTATCATCATCATTATTATTATCATCATTATTATTATCATTATTCATTTATCATTGTTATTCTTTTTTTTTTGGCGGGGGGGGGGTCATCCCCACTGTCCACGAAGCAGAAAATCTAACTGCCAAGGAATGGATTTTAAGAGACTGTAAAAGATACGAAACAAATTGAGAAAGACGTGAATGTAGACCAGGTTATTACCATACGTCATGTGGGGAAGTTAGTGCATGACAAGACACCGTATGTGAGGTTTATTTCCTTGTCAGATTTGTTGTTATTATTTGGTTTGTGTCTATGGGTTATGGGGTTAGTTTATGTGGTTTTTATTTTGATATTTTTTTTTTGTTGCTTTTTGTTTTTTTTCTGTTTTCAAGTGTGTCTGATTTCATTTTGTTTTATATACGTACACGCACACACACACACATAAACACATGCACATACACACACATATATACAAACACACACAAACACAAACAAACAAACACACACACACACACACAAGCAAATACACACAAACACACAAACAAACAAACACACACACACAAACAAACACACACACACAAACACACACAAGCAAATACACATAAACAAACACATACACACACACACACATCTGGCTATCTGTCTATTAACCATCTATCTACTCCGGTAAATATGTAAATCTACCACACATTATTCATTTATAAAAAAAAAAATCCATTCTGAAGCTTATTCTCACATAAATCTCATTTCCATTCCAGGAGATAAGAAGTAAAGGGAAAAACAAAAGTAAAAACCAACTTTTTCTCTCCACACTCTAAACCCACTCAAAAAGAAAGAAAAAAAATGAGAAGAAAAAGACAAAAATAGAAGGGATATAAAACAGAAAAGGAAGACAAAAAAGAGAAATGAAAAAGAACAGAAAAGGAAAAAAAAGAAATAAAATGAAATGAAAATGGAAAAGAAGGGATAAAAAGGGGAAAAATAAAGATAATGAAAAAGGAAAAAAAAAAAGAAAAGATAAAAAGAAAAAATTTATATACCTAAAAAAGATATGAGAGAAAAAAATATAAGAAAAAAATGACTTCCCTGCTCACTTTCCCTCCCCATTAAAAAAAGGAAAGAAAAAAAGAAAAAAAAAAATCTTAGGCCCAGACAACGAATCAAGATGACCCCTTCCCCCCTCTCATACCCCCCCCCCCCCATTCGTCCTCAGCGCTGGAAATTGGGCCGTCTATCAAGAAAGCCTATTTTGGCGAACATGAAGATCACATTTTCCCTAATTGGGCTTTTCTTTGGGGTCCTGGCGCTGGGATCGCCTTTGGAACTGTCTGTTTTATTTTATTTTTCATTTTATCTCCGTCTTTTATGTGTCTATTTACCTATCTGTCTTTTATCTGTCTATCTATTGATCTATCGGTATGTATGTGGAGAGATATGTATGTGTGTGTACATCTATCTGTCTGAATAGGTATATATGGTGTATATTCATACATACATACATATGTATATACATGCATACACACATACACACGCACACACACAAACACATACACACACACACACACGCACACACACACACACACACACACACACACACACACACACACACACACACACACACACACACACACACACACACACACACACACACACACATATATATATATATATATATATATATATATATATATATATATATATATATATATATATATATATATATATACTATATAAAATACAACACACATAAAAATAAATTATATATATATATATATATATATATATATATATATATATAAAATCTTCCACACAGTTCCTTTCTCCCTCGGAAGTGTCGCACAACGAGACTTCATCCGCCGGTAATGAGGCGAAAAAAATCACCAAATCTCGCTTAGTTGGCAACAATTCCGAGCAAATAACTGTAAAATTCACCAGTCGATATCACCCTCTTCAGCAGCCATAAAAAAAAATGTAAAAGTTGTCCTTCGTCATCGCTTTGACTTGTAATATAGAATTCGGAAGATAATTTGTACTTGAGATTTCTTTTGATTGATGGAGAAAAAAAAAATGTATTCTTGTATTTTTCTTGTTTATTTTATTTTTCAATCGTGATCAAATTATGGTTATTTATGCATGAAGTCATCTTAAGATCGGCTATGATGATGATAGATATCATTGTTGTTGATTTTCCTTGTAAATGCAACATCTTTCATTGCCATTAGATAGATATATTTTACTCTATATGCACAACACACACACACACACACACACACACACACACACACACACACACACACACACACACACACACACACACACACACACACACACACACACACACATCTATATATAGTGATAATAGTACTGGTTAGTAAAAGCCAATGCATATTTTCCTTACAGCAGCAACAATGCAACATTATCAAACGGAAAAAACGACAACAGAAAGTATCAACATGAAGAAGGCAAAAGGCAGCCCCCGTCAACCGAACATGACAGAGACAGGGTATCAGAAAATGCTTTTATTACGAAGGCGGAAAATGGTGGAATCGGGGCACGAGACGCTAGCTATTGGGAGATCGCTAAAGTGTTCTCTTGTTTTGTATCTTATTGTCTAAAGTAACTTGCTAAATTACTTAAGTTTCTGAGTTTTTTAAAGTTTTGGTTTGTAAGTATCCGTTTGGAGGAAGAGAGTTACTGATTTGTCGATTTGGCTATCTCTCTGATTCGTCTGTCTTGGCGTTTATCTGTCTTTGTTTCTCTTATTCTCTGCTTGTATGAATGTCTATTTGTCGATTTGTC
>NC_091573.1:8626270-8628770 GCF_042767895.1 Penaeus vannamei | reverse complement strand
TAATAATAATGATAATAATAATAATAATAATAATAATGAAAATGATAACAATAATAATGATAATAATAATAATAATAATAATAATAATAATAATAGTAATAATAATAATAATAATAATAATAATAATAATAATAATGAATAATAATGATGATGATAATAATAATAATAATAATAATAATAATAGTAATAATAAAAAAACAAGAATAATAATAGTAATAGTAATAATAAAAAACAAGAATAATAATAGTAATAGTAATAATAAAAAACAAGAATAATAAAACCCATTATCAACACTAATATTCGCTTCCACTTATCATCTTCTTTATCAATTTTCCTCTTCCTGCTTTATCATCCTGACAGTTCTTCATGTTGCCTTCCACGCTTCGCTGAATTCTTAATTGCCTCCTGTTCTGTCTCTTGCAGAAGCTGTTTTTTTATTATTAATTGTTTTATTATTAATTAGTGGTTGTGATGTTGTTGCTGCTGGTGTTTTTTTTTTATAATCATTGCTGTTATGTTACTATCATTATTATTATTGTTATTGTTATCATCATTGTCATTATCATTGTTATTACTGTTATTATCATTATCATCATTACTTATTATCATTATTATCATTATCATCATAACTTATTATCATTATTATTTTTTTATTATTTTTTTATTACTATTATTTTTATCATCATCATCATTGTTATTATTGATATAATGATAATAATGATAAAAACATATTATTATTAGTAGTAGTAGTGTTATTATTATGATTATCAGTTTTATTGTTATTATCAGACAGACACACAGACAGAAAAAGGCACAAACAGAAACAGACACATACATACTCTACACACAAACAAACAGACTGCTAGATATAAAGATAATCCAGTAGACAGAATTAATAAAGCCAGCTTATCATATACTACAAGGAAGTGATGGTGGTATAGTGGTGAGCATAGCATATTACTAGCAGTAGTGTTACTATTATCATCATCAATTTTATTGTTATTAAAACAGACACACAGACGAACAGACACACAGACAGGAACAGACACATATATACTCTACGCACAAACAATTCTTAGGAGGAAGCGATGGTGGTATAGTGGTGTGAATAGCATATTACTAGTAGTAGTGTTATTATTATCATTATCAATCTTATTGTTATTATCAGATAGACACGCAGACAGAAAAAGAGACAACAGACACAAAAACAGAAACAGACACAGAAACACACACACACAGACAGGAACAGAAACAGACACAGAAACACACACACACAGACAGAAACAGACACAGAAACACACACACACAGACAGGAACAGAAACAGACACAGAAACACACACACAGACAAGAACAGACACATACATACTGTACACACAGACAGACAGACTGCTGGAGATAAGAGGAAACCAATAGACAGAATTTGATAAGCCAATTTATCAAATAAAAGAAGGAAGCGATGGTGGCAGAGTGGTGAGCATAGCTGCCTTCCAAGCAGTTGACTCGGGTTCGATTCTCGGCCATCTTTATCATTATAATTTTTTTTTTACTTTGATCATTACTTTAATTATTGTTATCACTAGTATTGTAATCATTTTTATTGATATTGTTATTGTTATCTTTATTATTATAATTATCATTATTCTTGCAATTGTTTTTATTGTTATTATTACTATTGTTACTATTATATTATTATTATTATTATCATTATTATCATTATCATTTTTACTTTTATTATTGTGATTATTGTTGCTGTCATTATTGTTATTTCTTTTTTATTATTGTTGTTATTGTAATTATTATCAGTATTATTATCATTATCATCATCATCATCCTCATCATCATCCTCATCATCATCCTCATCATCATCCTCATCATCATCATCATTATCACCATCATCATCATCCTCATCCTCATCATCATCATTATTATTATTATCATCATCATTATTATTATTAGCATTGTTACTATTATTATCACATCAATCATCATTATTATTATTAGCATTGTTACTATTATTATCACATCAATCATTATATATGTTGTTCTCTTATTGCCAAAGACTGATGAACAAAACATGAATGGGAACAAAAGAGTGAACAGACAAGAAAGAACAAAAGAACAAAGAGGAATGAAATAAGAAAAAATCAGAGACAAAAAGAGAATCTGTTTCTCCTTCTCTCCTGTCTCCTTTCTTTCATCTCTTTTGTCTCTTTCTCTTTCTCTTCTTCTTCTTCGCATTTCTCTCCATCCCGTTCTTTTCGCTTCACTTCTCTATCTCCTCTCTATTGCACTGCTTCTTATAGCCTTCTTTATTTGCCCTTTTCTTTTCCCTAACTCTCCCTCCCTTCGCCAACTCCACTTCCTTTTCTTTCTCTTTCTCCTTCTCATACCTTCAGTTCTTTCGCCACCTAGTCCTTCCTCTTCCTTTCTTTCTTCTTCTCCCTCCTCCTCTCTTTCCCCTTCTTCCAATTCCTCTAACTCATACCTTCTCTTTCTTTT
>NC_091573.1:8608770-8611270 GCF_042767895.1 Penaeus vannamei | reverse complement strand
CGTGTGTTTTCTTGCCCTTCCCTTCGTTGTTCCTTTTGCAATCTCTCATCATCATGATCATCATCGTCATCGTCATCACAGTCATCATCGTTGCCGTCTTAAGGAGAATTATTGTTTTTTTCATCATCATTATCATCTTTATTATTAGTATCAGTTTTACTTTCATGATAATTTTCATCAGCATTTTCTTAGCAGAGAATAATTATCGTTATCATGATTATCATTACTATTAAGATCATCGCTATCTCTCTATATGAGCATCACCACCATCATCACCATCGCCAGTACTAACAAGATCATTACCACCACCCCCACCATCATCATCATCATCATCTCCACCACTACCACCCCTACCACCATCCTCATCATCAACATCACCACCACAACCATCATCATAATCATCATCTCTGCCATCACCATCACCACTACCACCACCATCATCATCATCACCACCACCACTACCACCCCATCATCATCATCACCACAACCTCCACCATCATCATCACCACAACCTCCACCATCATCATCACCACCACCACTACCACCCCATCATCATCATCACCACAACCTCCACCATCATCATCACCACAACCTCCACCATCATCATCACCACCACCACCCCCATCATCATCATCAACACCACCACCACCACCATCATTATCATCATCATCATCATCACCACCACCACACCACCCCCATCATCATCATCACCGTCATCATCAACCTCCACCCGACCCAACCCCATCATCCTCTCCCACCATGACCCTCGCCTTCAATTCCCTGATCAAATCATCATGGTAATCAAGACACGTTTAATCCCCCCCCCCCGCCCCCCAAAGCGCTGAACAGACTCGCACGGGGCCACCCACTTCGCCACGCCCCATTCACGCCCACCCCACGCCCATCCACGCCCGCGCTGGTGTGATATTGAACTGTCGTTGGATATTGTGGGCGCGTGGATGGCCGGGGGGGGGGGGGGGGAGGTGTAAGAGGGGGGAGGGGAGGGGAGGGGAGGTTGAAGAGGGGAGAGGGAAAAAGGGAATTGATGGGGGTGGAGTGAGTGGGGGTGTTGGTGGTAAGGTGGAGAAGGAGGTAGGGTGGAGGAGGAGAGTGGAAGGAGGAGGGGAGCTAGAGAAGGAGGGATTAGTGGAGGAATGGAATAAGGAGGGTGGAGGAGAGGGGTTGATGGTAAGGCGGAGGAGGGGGAGGAGGAGGAGGAGGAGGAGGAGGAGGAGGAGGAGGAGGAGGAGGAGGAGGAGGAGGAGGAGGAGGAGGAGGAGGTAGGGTGGAGCTGGAGAAGGAGGGATTGGTGGAGGAGAGGAAGGACGGGGATGAGGGGGTGGAAGGGGGGAGGAAGGGGTGGGGGGGGGTGAGGAGGGGTTTCCGTTGAGATAGACCGAAGTTGAAGTTGAAGTTGAACTTGAAGTGGCGAGGGAGGCGGAGGGAAGAGAAGGTTCAAGTGGGAGTGTGGGAGGGAGTGTGGGAGACATAGAAGGGTGGAGATAGGAAGAACAAGAAATGCTGGCAAGATAATGAAAGGGAGAAGGAGAAGGAAGAAAAGTAAGAGAGAAAAAATGAAGGAGAAAAGAAAAAGAGAGAAAAATGAGAGAAAAGGAAGAGAGAAAAAATGAAGGTGAAAAGAGGGAGAAAAAGGAAGGAAAAAAGAAATAGAGAGAGAAATATGAAGGAGAAAAGAGAGAGAAAAAAGGAAGAAGAAAAGAAATAGAGAGAAAAATGAAGGAGAAAAGAAAGAGAGAAAAAAAAGATAATAACTATTATCGACAATAATTATTATAATTTCTAACAGAAACTGTGGAAACAGATGCAAGAAAGATATAAAAGAAATGAATATAATGACTAAAAGAGAAATGTAACTGATACCAAGGATGTCTTCGTTAGAAAATATATGCAGATCTAAAGAATATTTAATCGAGAGGTCAAGAGAGGTCAATCACATCTCTTGATTTGTAGTTTTATTGGAGAATTCTCTCGGACACAGACACAGATACACACACGACACGCACACACACACACACACACTCCCACACACATACACACACGCACACCCATACACACACATGCAAAAAACTAAACCAAAAAAAATACTTCATAAGAATAAGAATAAGAATAAGAATAAGAATAAGAATAAGAATAAGAATAAGAATAAGAATAAGAATAAGAATAAGAATAAGAATAAGAATAAGAATAAGAATAAGAATAAGAATAAGAATGAGAATAAGAATAAGAATAAGAATAAGAATAAGAACAAGAATAAGAATAAGAATAAGAATAAGAATAAGAATCAGAATAAGAATGAAACAGACAAAGGATTAGAGAGTTAGCAGACCAACAGATTAACTCAACAACTGGACGCTGGTCTGCAATTTGAGGTCAATGGGTCTTAACGTGACGGCTGCCTGATGACCTGGAACTGAAGAGTGGTTGACCTAACGTGGAGAGAGGTCAACGGGTCATGTTATCACGGTGACCTTTGAGGAGT
>NC_091573.1:8589700-8594700 GCF_042767895.1 Penaeus vannamei | reverse complement strand
AGGGGGAGGATGGGGGAGAAGGGAGGAGGGGGGAGAAGAGAGAAGGAGAAAAAAAAGCAGGAAAGATTTTTGTAAATTAATGAGAGAAGGTTGAGGGGGAAATGAGGGAGAAGGGAGAGAGAGAATGAGGGAGAAATGAGGCAGAAGGAAAGAGAAAAAAGAATAAGATTTTTTTGTGTGTGTAAGGGAATGAGGGAGAAAAAGAATGAAAAGAAGAAGGCGAAGAAGAAAAGAATACTTGTGAGTATAGGATAAGGAGAAAATGAGAGAGAGGGGAGAATGAGGAAGAAGAAAGGGAAAAAGATATCAGTGAGTAAAAGTGAGAAGGTGGAAGGGAGGATGAAGGAGACGACGAAAGAGAGACAGAGAAAGAGAGAGAGAAAAAAAAGAGAGAGAGAATAACAGAGAGAAGGAGGGGGAGAAGAGAGAGAAATAGAGAGAGAGGGGGGAATGAGGAGACATAAGCGAAACAATATTACAAATAGCAAAGTAATAAAAAAAGTAAGAAAAGAAAAAAAGACGAATGTGGAAGAAGAGTAAAGACTGATAGAAGAGAGAGAAATGATGCGGGAATAAATGAATGAGAAAAGCTTTGCAAATGCAAAATAATAAAATAAGGAAAGGAAGAGACGAGAAAAATAATGAGTGAGAGTCGAGTAAAGAGTAAAGAAGGAGATGAGAAAGATGAAGAGGAGAGAGAAAGGGAATGAGTGAATGGGCGAGAAAAAGATTTAGTAGATAAATGAACGAATAAGATACACATGCAATCATATAATCTCTAAGCCTCTCTCTCTCTCTCTCTCTCTCTCTCTCTCTCTCTCTCTCTCTCTCTCTCTCTCTCTCTCTCTCTCTCTCTCTCTCCCCCATCTCTCCCCCCCTCTTTCCTTCCCCTTCCCACCCCTTTCCCCCCCCTTTCCCCACTCACACTCTTACATTTTCCCCCTTTTAAAACCCCAACCCCCAAAAAAAAAACCACAGTGAAGAGGGGGGTCCCGGGGGGCCCCCCCCCTTTCCCCCTGCATCTCAATCCCCCCCTCCCCCTTTGCCTCGTTTTTCCCCTCCCCTCCCCAATCTATGCTAGTTTCGTCCCCCCCCCCCCTTTTTCCCCCATCTGTCTGTCTGTCTTTTTTTCTGTCTCTTTGTCTTTCTGTCTGTCTGTTGTATCTCTCACTTTCTTTCTTTCTCTCTCTTTCTTTCTCTCTTTTTTTTTTCTTTCTCTCTCTCTCTATCTCTCGGGGTTCTCTCTTTCTCTCTCCCTCTTGGGGTTTTCTCTCTCTCTCTCTCTCTTTCTCTCTCTCTCTCTCTCTCCCCCCCCTCCTCATCTTCGAGAAAATGACCATTCTCCGCTATTGTAAGATTTTTTTTTTTTTTCATTTTCTGTATGGCATTTATTTACCTTACTTGTCCGTTGTGGCAGGGCAAGGAGATAAACTTTTAACTGTCCTGCCGTCTATCTATCTGTCAGTTGGCTTATTATTATCCCCCCGTTTTTTTCCTTTTTCTCAAAGTACATTTTTAAATATTTTTTTTCTATTTCTCTCTCTTTTTTTATTCTTTCCCTTTTTCTCTATCTATCTATTTCTATCTTTTTCCCCCTCTCTCTATCTCTCTCTCTCTCTCTCTCTCTCTCTCTCTCTCTCTCTCTCTCTCTCTCTCTCCCCCTTTTTTTCTCTCTCCTTTCTCTCTCTCTCTCTCTCTCTCTCTTTCTTTTTTCTCTCTCTCTCTTTCTCTCTCTCTTTCTTTTTTTTTCTCTCTCTCTCTCACCCCCCCTCTCCCTCCCTCCCTCTCCCCCCCCCCTCCCTTTTTCCATTCTCCCTCTCTCTCCCTCCCCCCCCCTCCCTCCCTCTCTCTCTCTCTCTCTCTCTCTCTCTCTCTCTCTCTCTCTCTCTCTCTCTCTCTCTCTCTCCTCTTTTTTCCCCCCCTCCTCTCCCCTCCCCCTTTCCTCCCTCTCATTCTCCCTTTTTTTCCCTTTCCCCCCTTTTCCTCTTTTTTCCCCCTCCCTCTTTTCTCTCTCTCTCTCTCTCTCTCTCTCTCTCTCTCTCTCTCTCTCCTCTCCTCCCTTTTTCCCCCCTTTTCCCCCCCCCCCCTTTCCCCCTTCCCTTTCCCCCCCCCTTTTCCCCCCTTCTTTCTTTCTTTCTTTCTTTTTCCCCCCTGGGACCCCCTTTTTAAACCTTTTCACAGACGCCCAGTCTCCCCAGACACGAAATGAATCATGCAAGAAAAAAATATCCCAAGTCACGCTAGAATCAAGCACTTGTCTACTAACCAAGTTAACGGTCATTATCTTTATTTTTTTTATCGGATTAACACGAAAAAAGGGGACAATGAAAAAAAAAATCTAAATAAAAAAAGAAAAGGATATAAATGGAAAACGAGAAATGACCGACTCAGCTGGTAAAGCCACAGGCATGGGATTCCCCCCGGGAGGGAACAGCGGGCCGTTGGAATGAGACGGAGATGAACAACGGAACGCGGCGGAATCGGGACCAACTTGGACAATGAACTGTTTGGAACGTCTGGCTTGAGGAATCAGCTGTTTGATTAATAGATTTCGAGATTGGCGGAGATTAGCTGTTTCAAGCCACGTCGATTTTGGGCGTGTTGCAACTACGAAGAAAGAGAAACTAAAACAATAAAGATAATAATGAGAATAATAAACCAAATCTGTAATAATAAAAAAAAATATCGATATTAGCGGATATTAGCAGTGTCAATCAAGGTCGATTTTGGGTGTGTTGGAACTACGAATAAGGAGAAACTATGATAATAAAGATTATAATGAAGATAATAAACCAACTGATCTGTAACAATAATAATAAGATCTCATTACCAAAAAAAAAACGCCCATCAGGGATTAGAGATAAATAAATAAAATGAGATAAAATAATCGATAAAATGATTTAATTTGAATTAAAAAAAAAAAACGGAAAATATGAGAAACACGACGGCCCAACGACGCGTCCGAAAGGTGATCAAGGCCCCGGGGTTCGGGAATAAGAGTCCTCAAGCCTCGCAGCGACGGCCATAAAGGGCGGCCGGAACAGCGGAACGGAACAGCTGATTGGACACCGGACCGGACCAGTAAACGCGGAATAGAGTGGGAAATCGTGTCCGAATGCTGAGATTAACAGCTGCGCCGACGAGAAAATGGCGAAGGAGTGTTCGGATATGACTGTGGACTTTGCGAAAATTAGGAGGAGGGGGGGAGGGGGAGGGAGGGAGGGGGATGGGAGAGGGAGAAGAGGAGGGAGGATTAGGGAGGGAGGGGGGATGGGAGTGGGAGAGGAGGAGGGAGGGAGGAAGGGGGTAGGGGAGGGAGGAGGAGGGACAGGGGAAAGGAGGAGTAGGGGGGGAAGGGGGAGGGGAGAGGGAGAGGAGGAGGGAGGGATGGGGAATGGGAGAGGGAGAGGAGGAGAGGGGAGGGAGAAGACGAGGGAGGAGGAGGGAGAGGAGGGGGAGGAGGAGTAGGGAGGGATGGGAGCGGGAGAGGAGAAGGGAGGATTGGCAGAGGGAGAGGAGGAGGAAGAAGAGAAGGTGGGGTGAATGAGAGAGGGAGAGAAAGAGAGTAAGAGAAAATGAGAAAGAGAGAGAAATTGAGATATAAAATGAAGAACAGGAATCGGAGACGAAAGAGAAGTGGGAGAGAGAGAGAGAGAGAGACAGATGGAGAGAAAGAGAGACTTAAAACACGGATTTGGAGCACTTTTTCTCTTCACACTTCCCCCTTTCACTCTTTCGCCTGAATGACATTTACTTAAAAAAAAAGGTCTTTATACTTAGCCTACTGAAAAAAAATCACAAAAGTCACAGGTCTTATTAATAAATTTGAGACATCTGGTGCCAAAAAAAAAAATAATAAATAAATAAATAAAAATAAAAAAAGTGCAAGAAATCGTTATTTTAAAAGATCGACCGAAAAAAAAAATAAAAACAATTTAAAAGATTATTTTAAAAGATCCACATGGCTGAATAAATGCAATAAAATAACTAATTAAAAGAAAAAAAGAAAAAGAAAGAGAGAGAGAGAGTTTACTCAACACAAGCACTACACACAACGAAACAGTCAAAAGAACGAAAGAAAATATATGTTTAAGAAAACTGACAGCATCTTAAGACTCGACCTGATAAAGAATTATTTTCCCCGGGTCACTTTATGACAAGAAATGGAAGAAGATAAGAAAGAATCTCAGAGTCCTTTCTCTGGCGCAAGATTTCCAAAAGGATAATTTCGAGATGGATAAAAATGATAATGAAGAAAATGCATTTGTAAGAGGAAGAGAAATATATATATATATATATATATATATATATATATATATATATATATATATATATATATAGAGAGAGAGAGAGAGAGAGAGAGAGAGAGAGACAGAGAGAGAGAGAGAGAGAGAGAGAGAGAGAGAGAGAGAGAGAAAGAAAGAGAGAGAGAGAGAGAGAGAAAGAGAGAGAGAGAGAAAAAGAGAGAGAGAGAGAGAGAATTATAGGAGTAATGATCATGATATTAATAATACTCATGGTAATGGGGGAATTCATGGTAATCATGAGAATAGGAAAATTAAGTAATATCTAAGAAATATTTATAGAACTAAGAGCCTTAAGAAGAAAATCATAAGACGTTTTTCTAAGAACTCAATTTTGTAAGATAAACCAGACTATTATTGTAATAAAGGTAGTTTCTCCAGTTTAATATTGGAGATGGTTGTATTTTCGTCTCAAAAAAAAAAAAAAAAAAAAAAGAGAGAGAGAGAAAGAAAAGTTTTTTGTATTTCTTTTGGTCTTTTTGTATAAGTCATATCTGCCTCTTTGGATCCCAAATTGCCTTGAATAATGCAGGAAACTTTTTTTAGATGACATATCACAGAATAAATGTTTTCTACTTCTTTCTATGTTTCTCTCTCTCTCTCTCTCTCTCTGTATGTCTGTTTATCTGTCTGTATCTACCTAACTCCCTCTCTCTATCTCTCTCTCTCTCTCTGTATATCTATCAATCCATTCTC
>NC_091573.1:8579700-8584700 GCF_042767895.1 Penaeus vannamei | reverse complement strand
ACTCATTGGCTGTCGCTACCAATAAGGAGTACCGCAGGATTACGGTACTCCTTGGCTGTCGCTACCAATAAGGAGTACCGCAGAATTACGGTACTCCTTGGCTGTCGCTACCAATGAGTACCACGGAATTACGGTACTCCTTGGCTGTCGCTTCCAATAAGGAGTACCACGGAATTACGGTACTCCTTGGCTGTCGCTTCCAATAAGGAGTACCACGGAATTACGGTACTCCTTGGCTGTCGCTACCAATAAGGAGTACCACGGAATTACGGTACTCCTTGGCTGTCGCTTCCAATAAGGAGTACCACGGAATTACGGTACTCCTTGGCTGTCGCTTCCAATAAGGAGTACCACGGAATTACGGTACTCCTTGGCTGTCGCTTCCAATAAGGAGTACCGCAGAATTACGGTACTCCTTGGCTGTCGCTTCCAATAAGGAGTACCGCAGGATTACGGTACTCCTTGGCTGTCGCTTCCAATAAGGAGTACCACGGAATTACGGTACTCCTTGGCTGTCGCTTCCAATAAGGAGTACCACGGAATTACGGTACTCCTTGGCTGTCGCTTCCAATAAGGAGTACCACGGAATTACGGTACTCCTTGGCTGTCGCTACCAATAAGGAGTACCACGGAATTACGGTACTCCTTGGCTGTCGCTTCCAATAAGGAGTACCACGGAATTACGGTACTCCTTGGCTGTCGCTTCCAATAAGGAGTACCACGGAATTACGGTACTCCTTGGCTGTCGCTTCCAATAAGGAGTACCCCAGAATTACGGTACTCCTTGGCTGTCGCTTCCAATAAGGAGTACCACGGAATTACGGTACTCCTTGGCTGTCGCTTCCAATAAGGAGTACCACAGAATTACGGTACTCCTTGGCTGTCGCTTCCAATAAGGAGTACCACGGAATTACGGTACTCCTTGGCTGTCGCTTCCAATAAGGAGTACCACGGAATTACGGTACTCCTTGGCTGTCGCTTCCAATAAGGAGTACCACGGAATTACGGTACTCCTTGGCTGTCGCTTCCAATAAGGAGTACCACAGAATTACGGTACTCCTTGGCTGTCGCTTCCAATAAGGAGTACCACGGAATTACGGTACTCCTTGGCTGTCGCTTCCAATAAGGAGTACCACGGAATTACGGTACTCCTTGGCTGTCGCTTCCAATAAGGAGTACCGCAGGATTACGGTACTCCTTGGCTGTCGCTTCCAATAAGGAGTACCACGGAATTACGGTACTCCTTGGCTGTCGCTACCAATAAGGAGTACCACGGAATTACGGTACTCCTTGGCTGTCGCTTCCAATAAGGAGTACCACGGAATTACGGTACTCCTTGGCTGTCGCTTCCAATAAGGAGTACCGCAGGATTACGGTACTCCTTGGCTGTCGCTTCCAATAAGGAGTACCACGGAATTACGGTACTCCTTGGCTGTCGCTTCCAATAAGGAGTACCGCAGAATTACGGTACTCCTTGGCTGTCGCTACCAATGAGTACCACGGAATTACGGTACTCCTTGGCTGTCGCTTCCAATAAGGAGTACCACGGAATTACGGTACTCCTTGGCTGTCGCTTCCAATAAGGAGTACCACGGAATTACGGTACTCCTTGGCTGTCGCTTCCAATAAGGAGTACCACGGAATTACGGTACTCCTTGGCTGTCGCTTCCAATAAGGAGTACCACAGAATTACGGTACTCCTTGGCTGTCGCTACCAATAAGGAGTACCACGGAATTACGGTACTCCTTGGCTGTCGCTTCCAATAAGGAGTACCACGGAATTACGGTACTCCTTGGCTGTCGCTTCCAATAAGGAGTACCACGGAATTACGGTACTCCTTGGCTGTCGCTACCAATAAGGAGTACCACGGAATTACGGTACTCCTTGGCTGTCGCTTCCAATAAGGAGTACCACAGAATTACGGTACTCCTTGGCTGTCGCTTCCAATAAGGAGTACCACAGAATTACGGTACTCCTTGGCTGTCGCTTCCAATAAGGAGTACCACGGAATTACGGTACTCCTTGGCTGTCGCTACCAATAAGGAGTACCACGGAATTACGGTACTCCTTGGCTGTCGCTTCCAATAAGGAGTACCACGGAATTACGGTACTCCTTGGCTGTCGCTTCCAATAAGGAGTACCACGGAATTACGGTACTCCTTGGCTGTCGCTTCCAATAAGGAGTACCACAGAATTACGGTACTCCTTGGCTGTCGCTTCCAATAAGGAGTACCACGGAATTACGGTACTCCTTGGCTGTCGCTTCCAATAAGGAGTACCACGGAATTACGGTACTCCTTGGCTGTCGCTTCCAATAAGGAGTACCACGGAATTACGGTACTCCTTGGCTGTCGCTTCCAATAAGGAGTACCACGGAATTACGGTACTCCTTGGCTGTCGCTTCCAATAAGGAGTACCCCAGAATTACGGTACTCCTTGGCTGTCGCTACCAATAAGGAGTACCACGGAATTACGGTACTCCTTGGCTGTCGCTTCCAATAAGGAGTACCACGGAATTACGGTACTCCTTGGCTGTCGCTTCCAATAAGGAGTACCACGGAATTACGGTACTCCTTGGCTGTCGCTTCCAATAAGGAGTACCACGGAATTACGGTACTCCTTGGCTGTCGCTTCCAATAAGGAGTACCACGGAATTACGGTACTCCTTGGCTGTCGCTTCCAATAAGGAGTACCACAGGATTACGGTACTCCTTGGCTGTCGCTTCCAATAAGGAGTACCACGGAATTACGGTACTCCTTGGCTGTCGCTTCCAATAAGGAGTACCACGGAATTACGGTACTCCTTGGCTGTCGCTTCCAATAAGGAGTACCACGGAATTACGGTACTCCTTGGCTGTCGCTTCCAATAAGGAGTACCACGGAATTACGGTACTCCTTGGCTGTCGCTTCCAATAAGGAGTACCACGGAATTACGGTACTCCTTGGCTGTCGCTTCCAATAAGGAGTACCACGGAATTACGGTACTCCTTGGCTGTCGCTTCCAATAAGGAGTACCACAGGATTACGGTACTCCTTGGCTGTCGCTTCCAATAAGGAGTACCACAGGATTACGGTACTCCTTGGCTGTCGCTTCCAATAAGGAGTACCACGGAATTACGGTACTCCTTGGCTGTCGCTTCCAATAAGGAGTACCACAGAATTACGGTACTCCTTGGCTGTCGCTTCCAATAAGGAGTACCACGGAATTACGGTACTCCTTGGCTGTCGCTTCCAATAAGGAGTACCACGGAATTACGGTACTCCTTGGCTGTCGCTTCCAATAAGGAGTACCACGGAATTACGGTACTCCTTGGCTGTCGCTTCCAATAAGGAGTACCACGGAATTACGGTACTCCTTGGCTGTCGCTTCCAATAAGGAGTACCACGGAATTACGGTACTCCTTGGCTGTCGCTTCCAATAAGGAGTACCACGGAATTACGGTACTCCTTGGCTGTCGCTACCAATAAGGAGTACCACGGAATTACGGTACTCCTTGGCTGTCGCTTCCAATAAGGAGTACCACGGAATTACGGTACTCCTTGGCTGTCGCTTCCAATAAGGAGTACCACGGAATTACGGTACTCCTTGGCTGTCGCTACCAATAAGGAGTACCGCAGGATTACGGTACTCCTTGGCTGTCGCTTCCAATAAGGAGTACCACGGAATTACGGTACTCCTTGGCTGTCGCTTCCAATAAGGAGTACCACGGAATTACGGTACTCCTTGGCTGTCGCTTCCAATAAGGAGTACCACGGAATTACGGTACTCCTTGGCTGTCGCTTCCAATAAGGAGTACCACGGAATTACGGTACTCCTTGGCTGTCGCTTCCAATAAGGAGTACCGCAGGATTACGGTACTCCTTGGCTGTCGCTTCCAATAAGGAGTACCACGGAATTACGGTACTCCTTGGCTGTCGCTTCCAATAAGGAGTACCACGGAATTACGGTACTCCTTGGCTGTCGCTTCCAATAAGGAGTACCACGGAATTACGGTACTCCTTGGCTGTCACTTCCAATAAGGAGTACCGCAGAATTACGGTACTCCTTGGCTGTCTCTTCCAATAAGGAGTACCACGGAATTACGGTACTCCTTGGCTGTCTCTTCCAATAAGGAGTACCACGGAATTACGGTACTCCTTGGCTGTCGCTTCCAATAAGGAGTACCACGGAATTACGGTACTCCTTGGCTGTCGCTTCCAATAAGGAGTACCACGGAATTACGGTACTCCTTGGCTGTCGCTTCCAATAAGGAGTACCACGGAATTACGGTACTCCTTGGCTGTCGCTACCAATAAGGAGTACCACGGAATTACGGTACTCCTTGGCTGTCGCTTCCAATAAGGAGTACCACGGAATTACGGTACTCCTTGGCTGTCGCTTCCAATAAGGAGTACCACGGAATTACGGTACTCCTTGGCTGTCGCTTCCAATAAGGAGTACCACAGAATTACGGTACTCCTTGGCTGTCGCTTCCAATAAGGAGTACCACGGAATTACGGTACTCCTTGGCTGTCGCTACCAATAAGGAGTACCACGGAATTACGGTACTCCTTGGCTGTCGCTTCCAATAAGGAGTACCACAGAATTACGGTACTCCTTGGCTGTCGCTACCAATAAGGAGTACCACAGAATTACGGTACTCCTTGGCTGTCGCTTCCAATAAGGAGTACCACAGAATTACGGTACTCCTTGGCTGTCGCTTCCAATAAGGAGTACCACGGAATTACGGTACTCCTTGGCTGTCGCTTCCAATAAGGAGTACCACAGAATTACGGTACTCCTTGGCTGTCGCTTCCAATAAGGAGTACCACAGAATTACGGTACTCCTTGGCTGTCGCTTCCAATAAGGAGTACCACGGAATTACGGTACTCCTTGGCTGTCGCTTCCAATAAGGAGTACCACAGAATTACGGTACTCCTTGGCTGTCGCTACCAATAAGGAGTACCACGGAATTACGGTACTCCTTGGCTGTCGCTTCCAATAAGGAGTACCACGGA
>NC_091573.1:8576030-8579200 GCF_042767895.1 Penaeus vannamei | reverse complement strand
GGAGTACCGTAATCCTGCGGTACTCCTTTGATATGGAAGTGACAGCCAAGGAGTACCGTAATTCCGTGGTAATTTTATTGGTAGCGACAGCCAAGGAGTACCGTAATTCCAGGTGGTACTCCTTATTGGTAGCGACAGCTAAAGGAGTAATCCACTGCAAATTCCGTGGTACTCCTATTGGTAGCGACAGCCAAGGAGTACCGTAATTCCGGTGGTACTCCTTATTGGTGGCAGGCAGGAGTACCGTAATTGCATCATTGCTCTCTTATTGGAAGCGACAGCCAAGGAGTACCATAATCTGCTGAAATTCCGTTGGAAGGACGGCTGGCGAGTAACACCGTAATTCCGGTGGTACTCCTTATTGAAGATACATGAGTACCAAAAATTCTGCGGTAAATTCTTATTGGTGTTGCATGTTTTGTTGAGGTCGCAATTCCGTGGTACTCCTTATTATGATGTCAAGGAGTACCAGATGCCGTGGTACTCCTTATTGGAAGCGACAGCCAAGGAGTACCGTAATTTCACGGTACTCCTTATTGGAAGCGACAGCCAAGGAGTACCGTAATTCCAGGTGATATCCTTATTGGTAGCGACAGGCAAGGGAGTACCGTAATTCCGTGGTACTCCTTATTGGGGCATTGTGTTCGTAATTCCGTGGTACTCCTTATTGGAAGCGACAGCCATGAGGCACGGACCAGTACTCCTTATTGGAAGCGATGAATGGAGTGAGCATCAGTAATTCTGCGGTACCTTTGCATAAAGGACAGCCAAGTGAGTATCAATCCGCGGTACCTTTATTGAAGCATTAGGCAGAGTGTCGTAATTCCGTGGTACCTTATTGGCTGTTTGCGAGACTGTAATCTCGTGGTACTTATTGAAGCGACAGCCAAGAGTATCGTAATTGGCAATTCTTATTGCAAGACAGCTGCTGAGTACCGTAATTCCCGTGGTACTCCTTATTGGTAGCGACAGCCAAGGAGTACCGTAATTCCATCAGTACTCCATGTGGGCTTGACAGCCGGGTACCATAATTCTGGTATCTTATTGGAAGCGACAGCCAAGGAGTACCGTAATTGAGTATTCCTTATTAGGAAGCGACGGCCAAGGTACCATGCTGTGGTACTCATTGGTAGCGACAACCGTAATTCTGTGGTACTTTGCCGGAAGCGCATGTTTCGCGCGAGCAAACGTTGCAATTGAGGTGACGTCTTATTGGAAGCGACAGCCAAGAGAGTACCGTAATTCCGTGGTACTCATTGGTAGCGACAGCGGCAAGTTAGAGTACCGTGAATTCTGGTGGTACTCCTTATTGAAGCTGACAGCCGAAGGAGCGTCGTAATTCCAGGGTGTACCTTTATTGGTAGCAGGCGTTTTTGGGAGTACCGTAGTTACGTAATTGCTCATTGGTAGCGGCCAAGGAGTACAATATTCACGATGCCTCCCGCTGTGGTAGCGACAGTAAGAGTATGATCCTGCGGTACTCCTTTATTGGTGGCGACAGCCAAGGAGTACCGGTGCAATTCCGTGGTACTCATTGGTAAGCGACATATTGGCCAAGGAATTATACCGTAATTCTGGCGGTACTCCATATTGGTGAAGTATTGCGACAGCCAAGGAGTTGCCGTAATCCCGCGGTTGCTCCCTATTGTTAGCGACAGCCAAGGAGTACCGTAATTCCGTGGCACCTATCAGGTTATTGGAAGCGACAGCCAAGGAGTACCGTAATCCTGTGGTACTCCTTATTGGTAGCGAGGTGCCGGCGAGGCCAAAATCCTGCGGCAATTCCCCATTGGTATGATGGTGCCAAGAGTACCAAAATTCGTGGTACTCCTATTGGTATTGTTTTGCGAGTACCAAATCCAGGTGTTCTTATTGCGGCCACATGAGTACCGTAATTCCGTGGTACTCCTCCCTGTTGGCGCGCTGAACACGTGTCCATGTTGCATAAGGGTTGATCCAGGGTCTGGGGAGGTTTTGGTATCCTGTGTGTGTGTTCATGCCAACGCCGCCAAGGGTCATGAACGTAGAGTATGTGGTAACAGCTTAAGCAATGATGTACACTTTTGTGTCGGTTTTTCTCTTGGCTGGTCTTTCTCGCTGTCCTTTCTTTTATTCATTTATCTGTTGTCTATTTTATTTATTTGAGTTATTAATCTTATTCATTTATTTTGTTTTTGTATATTTGTGTACATATATTAACTCCCTCTCCTCCTCACTCTCTTTTTCTCCTTGGCTTCCATCTTCTCTCTCTTCCCTCTCTTTGCTCCTCCGATTCTCTCTCTCTTTCTCTCTTTCTCTCTCCTTTTCTCCCTCCTCTCTCTTGTCTTCTATCATCTTTCTCTTACCCCTCCTCCCCTCCTCTCTCTCCCTTTTCTCCATCTCTCTCACTCACTCTCCTTCCCACCCCTCTACCCAATTCCACCGCTCTTCTCACCCCTCCCTCTCATGATTACGAATCACCACCTGTTTCCCTCACTCCCCCCCTTCCCCAAGCACAGGAGGGATAGAGGGGGAGAGTGGGGAAGCTGGGGAAGCAGTGACCTCTGCGCATCTGTCCTCCTCCACCTCAAGCGCATATCGGACCTTGGCAACAATTACCTCTGTGAAAGCAAGCAAGAAGTTATTCCAAGCACGCAACTTCCCCAGACTGGAACGGCGCCTCCCTGGGAGGAGTTTTGAGGCAGAATGAATGCCATGTCTATTGAAATATTCATGCTGTGTTGGGGTCTCTGGCGTTGGCGTTAAAAGTTGATGCTAATGGTCCCCTTTGGTGTTGTTGTTGTCTGTGGCTCTGTTTATTGCCCTGGGTTGTTAACATCTATTGATCTCTTTTGTTGTTGTTATTGTTTTTTTTTTTTTTTTTTTTTTTTGTTTGATCGAGGTGGTTCGACGTGTTTTTTTTTTTTTTTTTTTTTTTTTTTTTTTATCGGAAGTGTTATATCATAGTTCCTCTTATTACCATTAGTTTATTCTCCGCATTATAGCTATCATTAATCATCGTAAAATTCTATCAACATGCTCTTGATCTGTCGCCATTATCCTCTCAATACTAATACAGATTATTTCCACATCATTATCATAACCCTTGCCATCACTCACATCATTACCAACATAATAATCATCATACTGAAGCAAAGGGAGGCTTTAATTAGCGTCGATCCACTGTTATT
>NC_091573.1:8558530-8571030 GCF_042767895.1 Penaeus vannamei | reverse complement strand
CTCTCTCTCTCTCTCTTTCTTTTTCTTTTTTCTTTTAATTAGTTATTTTATTGCATTAATTCAGCCATGTGGATCTTTTAAAATATTTTTTTAAATTGTTTGAATCTTTTATTTTTATTTTTTTTCGGTCGATCTTTTAAAATAATGATTTTTTGCACTATTTTCTTTTTTTTTACTTTTCATTTCTTTTTTGCCACCAGATGTCTCAAATTTATTAATAAGACCTGTGACTTTTGGGATTTTTTTTCAGTAGGCTAAATATAAAGACCTGATGATATATGTTTTTTTTTTCTTTTTCTTTTTCTTTTTTCAGTAAATGTCATTCAGGCGAAAGAGTGAAAGGGGGAAGTGTGAGGAGAAAAAAGTGCTCCAAATCCGTGTTTTAAGTCTCTCTTTCTCTCCATCTGTCTTTCTCTCTCTCTCTCTCCCACTTCTCTTTCGTCTCCGATTCCTGTTCTTCATTTTATATCTCAATTTCTCTCTCTTTCTAATTTTCTCTTTCTCTCTTTCACCTCCCTCTCCCATTCACCCCACCTTCTCTTCTTCTTCCTCCTCTCCCTCTCCCACCTTCCTTCTTTCCCTTTCCTTTCTCCCGCTCCCCATCCCTCCCTACTCCTCCTCCCCCTCCACTCTCCCTCCTCCTCCTCGTCTTCTCCTCCCCCTCTTCCTCTCCTCTCCCTTCCTCCCATCCCCCCTCCTCCCCTTCCCCCTCTCGTTGCCTCCTCATCCCCTCTCTCTCCTAATCCTCCCTCCTCCTTCCTCTCCACCTCACATCCCCCCTTCCCCCCTACTCCTCCTTTCCCTGTTCCTTCCTCCTCCCTCCCTTACTCCTCCTTCCTCCCCTCCCTCCTCCCTCTCCCACTCCCATCCCCCTCCTCCCTAATCCTCCCTCCTCTTCTCCCTCTCCCATCCCCCTCTCCCTCCTCCTAATTTTATAAAAGTCCACAGTCATATCCGGAACACTCCTTCGCCATTTTCTGTCGGCGCAGCTGTTAATCCTCAGCATTCGGACACGATTTCCCACTTCATTCCGCGAGGTTTACTGGTCCGGTCCGGTGTCCAATCAGCTGTTCCGTTCCGCTGTTCCGGCCGCCCTTTATGGCCGTCGGAATGCGAGGCTTGCCAGGGACTCTTATTCCCGAACCCCGGGGCCTTGACTCACCTTTTCGGACGCGTCGTTGGGCTTCGTCGTGGTTTCTCATATTTCTTCCTGTTTTTTTCTAATTCAAATTAAATCCATTTTTATCGAATTATTTTATCTCATTTTATTTATTTATCTCTAATCCCTGATGGGCGTTTTTTCTTTTGGGGGGGTAATTTCCTGATCTTATTATTATTGTTACAGACTCAGTTGGTTTATTATCTTTCATTATAATCTTTATTATCATAGTTTCTCCTTATTCATGTAGTTCCAGCATTTGATTCAAAATCGACAGCTTGTTTGCGAGCACTGCACAATATCCGCTAATATCGATTTTTTTATTGTTACAGATCAGTTGGTTTATTATTTTCATTATTATCTTTATTGTTTTAGTTTCTCTTTATTCGTAGTTGCAACACGCCCAAATTCGACGTGGCTTGACACAGCTAATCTCCGCCAATCTCGAAATCTATTAATCAAACAGCTGATTCCTCAAGCCAGACGTTCCAAACAGTTCATTGTCCAAGTTGGTCCCGATTCCGCCGCGTTCCGTTGTTCATCTCCGTCTCATTCCAACGGTCCGCTGTCCAGTCCGCGTCCGAATCCCATGCCGTGTGGCTTCGACCAGCTGAGTCGCCGTCATTTCTCGTCTCTCCATTTATATCCTTTCCCCTCTTTTTTGTATTTAGATTTTTTCTTTCATTGTCCTTTTATGCGTGTTAATCCGATAAAAAAGATAAAGATAATGACCGTTAACTGTGAGTAATGAGTAGACAAGTGCTTGATTCTAGCGTGACTTGGGATATTTTTCTGCTTGGATGATTCATTTCGTGTCTGGGGGAGACTGGGCGTCTGTGAAGGTTATGTGCTTGATATGCCCAGGGAATAAGAGAGAGAAGAGAAGAGAGAGAGAGAGAGAGAGAGGGAGGGGGGGAGAGGGAGGGAGGGAGGGAGGGAGTGAGGAGGGGGAGCGGAGAGAGGGAGGAGGGGAGGGGAGGAGGGGGAGGAGGGAAGGAGGGAGAGAGGGAAGGGAGAGGGAGGAGGAGAGAGAGAGAGAGAGAGAGAGAGAGAGAGAGAGAGAGAGAGAGAGAGAGAGAGAGAGGAGGGAGGAAGGAGGGAGAAGGAGAATGAGAGGGAGGAAGGAAGAGGGAGAAGGGAGGGAGAGGGAGAGGGAGGAAGAGTGAGAGAGAGAGAGAGAGAGAGAGAGAGAGAGAGAGAGAGAGAGAGAGAGAGAGAGAGAGAGAGAGAGGGAGGAAGGGAGGAGAGACAGAGAGAGAGAAGAGAGAGAGAAGAGAGAGAAGAGAAGAGAAGAGAAGAGAGAGAGAGGGAGGGAGGGAGGGAGGGAGAGAGAGGGAGAGAGGAGAGAGAGAGGGAGAGGGAGAGGGAGGGAGGGAGGGGAGAAAGGGAGAGAGGTAGAGAGGTGGGGGGTTGAATAGAAATAGAAAGAGAGAGAGAGAGAGAGAGAGAGAGAGAGAGAGAGAGAGAGAGAGAGAGAGAGAGAGAGAGAGAGAGAGAGAGAGAGAGAGAGAGATAGAGAGAGCGAGAAAGAGATAGAAATAGATAGAGAGACAGAGAGAGCGAGAAAGAGATAAAGATAGACAGAGAGAAATAGATAGAGAAAATAGTTACATATGTACTTTGAGAAAAAAGGCAAAAGACAGGGAGATAATAATAAGCCAACTGACAGATAGATAGACGGCAGAGACAGTTAAAAAGTCTCATCTCCTTGCACATGCCACAACGGACAAGTAAAATTAAATAAATGCCATACAGAAAATGAAAAAAAAGAAAAATCTTACAATAGTGGAGAATGGTCAGTGCATGCGAAGATGAGGAGGGGGTGGGACTGAGAGAGAGAGAGAGAGGAAGAGAGAGAGAGAGAGAGAGAGAGAGAGAGAGAGAGAGAGAGAGAGAGAGAGAGAGAGAGAGAGAAAGAGAGAAGAGAGAGAGAAAGAGAGAGAGAGAGAGAGAGAGAGAGAGAGAGAGAAGAGAGAGAGAGAGAGAGCAGAAGAGAAGTTGAGAGAGACAGAGAAAGACAAAAAGAGCAGAGAAAGAGACAGACAGACAGACAGATTGAAAGAAGGGAGGGAGGAGACCAGAAAGAGACAGAGAAAGGGAGGGGATGAAAAGCGAGGCGAGACAGGGAGGGGCGAGGGAAGGGGAGGGAGGGGAAAGAAGAAAGAAGAAGAAGGAGAAGAAGAAGAAAGAAGAAGACTCGCAGAACGGGCAAGAGATTAGGGGGAGGGGATTAAAAGGAGGCGAGAGGCGGGAGGGTAGGGAGTGAGAGGGACAGGTGGGGGGTAAGGGGGTCCCTCCGCCTTAGCCTCTTCACTTTATTTTTTTGTGTGTGTTGATTGGCAGGGGGGTGGTAAGGGTGGGGGTAAATAGGGGTGGGGAGTGGGGGGATGAAGGGGGGGGGGGGGGGGGGAGGGAAGGAGTGGAGGGAGTGGGAGGGAGGGAAGGGAAGGAAGTAGAAGGAGGGAAGGAAGAGAGAGGAGAGGGAGAGATAAGAGAGAGAGAGAGAGAGAGAGAGAGAGAGAGAGAGAGAAGAGAGAAGAGAAGAGAGAAGAGAGAGAGAGAGAGAGAGAGAGAGAAGAGAGAAGAGAGAAGAGAGAAGAGAGAAGAGAGAGAGAGAGAGAGAGAGAGAGAGAGAGAGAGACTTAGAGATTATATGATTGCATATGTATCTTATTCGTTCATTTATCTACTTTAGTAAATCTTTATCTCGCCCATTCACACATTCCCTTTTTCTCTCCTCTTCATCTTTCTCATCTCTTTCTTTACTCATTGCTCGTCTCTCACTCATTATTTTTTCTCGTCTCCTCCTTTCCTTCTTTTATTATTCTGCATTTGCAAAGCTTTTCTCATTCACTTATTCTCGCATTCTTTCACCCTCTTCTATCAGATTTTCTCGCTTATGTTCCCTCATCTCTCTCTTTCTCTCTATCTCTCTTTCTTTCCTTCCCCCCCCCTTCCTTCTTGTTTTCTCAGTTTCTCTGTTTATTTCTCTCTCTTCTCTCTCTCTCTTCTTCTTTCTCTCTCTTCTCTTCTCTCTTCTTCTTCTTTCTCTTCTCTCTTCTTCTCTCTCTCTTCTTCTTCTTCTTCTCTTCTTCTTCTGTCTCTCCTTTCCCTCTCTCCTGCCTCTCTTGTCTCAATCTTCTCTCTCCATCCTCCCTTTCCACCTTCTTCTCCTTTCTTTCCTCACTGATTTCTCATTCCCCTTTTCTTCCTTCTTTCCTCATTCTCCCTCCTTCTCTCATTTTCCTTATCCCCATAGTCACACTCTGAGTATTTTTCTTCTCTCTTCGCCTTCTTCTTTTTCCTTTTTCTTTCTTTTCTTTCTTCTCTCTCCTTCTTCTCTGTTTCATATTCTCCCTCATTCTCTCTCCCTTCTCCCTCGTTTCCCCCTCAACCTTCTCTCATTAACAAAAATCTTTTCTGCTTTCTAATTTTTCTCTCCTTTCTCCCTCATTCCTCCTTCTCCCTCATCCTCCCTCAAGCTTCCCCCGTTATCCTACACTCACAAGCAACATTTTTTTCCTTCCATTTTTTTTCTTTTTTTAATTCTTCTTCTTTTTGTATTCTTCTCGTTCCGGTGTAATGAGGCGGAACGGCTCCCATTACGCGTATAATCGGAGAACGGACAGTAGATCGGGTGAAGATACATACATACATACATGCATACATACATACATGCATACATACATACATACATGCATACATACATAGATGGATGTATCGATAGATAGATAGATAGATGCATACATACATATATAGATAGATAGATAGATAGATAGATAGATAGATAGATAGATAGAGAGAGAGAGAGAGAGAGAGAGAGAGAGAGAGAGAGAGAGAGAGAGAGAGAGAGTTATAGAAAGAGACAGAGAAATAGAAAGAGAAAGAGAGATAGATAGATACATAGGTAGATAGATAGATACATAGGTAGATAGATAGATAAATAGATAGATAGATAGAGAGAGATAGAGAGAAAGAGAGAGGTACATATGCAAAGTAAGAGAGAGGTAGATATGCAAAGTAAGAGAGAGGGAGAGATCCTAGGAGTGAAGCAAGCGGCCCTCGATCGTGCTTGCGGGGTGAGGAAAAAAGGGAGAAGTAAATTAGAGGCTGAAGTAACCGACGTTGATGTGAGGTGAGGGAGAATGAGGGAGAGGAGAGGGTGAGGGTGATGTGAGGTGAGGGAGAAGGAGGGAGAGGAGAGGGTGGGGATGGGGGGGATGAGGGAGGGAGGGAGAGGAGAGGATGAGGGTGATGTGAGGTGAGGGAGAAGGAGGGAGAGGAGAGGGTGAGGAGTGATGGGGGGAAGGGAGAGGGTAGGGAGATGAGGAGGGAGGAGAGGGGAAAGGGAGAAGGGAGAAGGAGAGAGAGGGTGAGGGTGATGTGAGGTGATGGAAAATAGAGGAGAAGAGAGGGTGAGGGTGATGTGGGAAGGAGGGAGAGGGAGGGTGAAGGGTGAGGGGAAAGGGAGAGGGAAAGGAGATGAGGAGGGAGGAGGAGAAGGGAGGAGAGGAGGAGTGAGGGTGATGTGAGGTGAGGAGAAGGGAGGAGAGGAGGAGGGTGAGGGTGATGTGAGGTGAGGAGAAGGAGGAGAGAGAGGGTGAGGGGGGGATGAGGAAGGATGGAGAGGGAAGGGTGAGGTGATGTGAGGTGAGGGAGAATGAGGAGAGGAGAGGGTGAGGGTGAGGGGAGCTGAGGGAGAAGGAGAGGGAAGGGTGAGGGTGATGTGAGGTGAGGGAGAATGAGGGAGAAGGAGAGGGTGGGGATGAGGGAGAAGGAGGGAGAGGAGAAGTGAGGGTGATGTGAGATGTTGGAGAAGGAGGAGAGGAAGGTGAGGGTGATGTGAGGTGAGGGAGAAGGAGGGGAGAGGAGGGTGAGGGGGATGAGGGAGAAGGAGGGAGGAAGGGAAGGGTGAGGGTGATGTGAGGTGAGGGAGAATGAGGAAGAGAGGGTGAGGGTGAGGGAGCTGAGGGAGAAGGAGAGAGGAGAGGGTGAGGGTGATGAGGTGAGGGAGAATGAGGGAGAGGAGAGGGTGAGGGGATGAGGGAGAAGGGAGGGAGAGGAGAGAGTGAGGGTGATGTGAGATGTTGGAGAAGGAGGAGAGAGGGTGAGGGTGATGTGAGGTAGGGAGAAGGAGGGAGAGGAGGAAGGGTGAGGGGGGATGAGAGAAGGAGGGAGAGGAAGAGATTGAGGGTAGATGTAGGAGGTGAGGAGGGAATGAGGGAGAGGAGAGGGTGAGGGGTGGGGAGCTGGGGAAAAGGAGAGAGAGGAGAGGGTGAGGGTGATGTGAGGTGAGGGAGAATGAGGAAGGGAGAGGGTGAGGGTGAGGGGGGATGAGGGAGAAGGAGGGAGAGAGGGAGAGAGAGTGAGGGTGATGTGAGATGTAGGAGAAGGAGGGAGAGGAGAGGGTGAGGGTGATGTGAGGTGAGGGAGAAGGAGGGAGAGGAGAGGGTGAGGGGGGATGAGGGAGAAGGAGGGAGAGGAAAGGGTGAGGGTGATGTGAGGTGAGGGAGAATGAGGGAGAGGAGAGGGTCCCCCTTCTCTCATTTTCCTTATCCCTATGCCTCACAGAAGTATTTTCTTCTTCTTGCCTTATTCTGCTCCTTTTCACTTTTCTCTCTCTCCTTCTGCCTCATTTCTCCCTCATTCTCTCTCCCTTCTCCCTCGTTTCCCCCTCAACCTTCTCTCATTAACAAAAATCTTTTCTGCTTTCTAATTTTTCTCTCCTTTCTCCCTCATTCCTCCTTCTCCCTCATCCTCCCTTAAGCTTCCCCCGTTATCCTACACTCACAAGCAACTTTTTTTTTTCTTCCATTTTTTTTAAATTCTTCTTTTTTCCTTCTTCTCGTTCCGGTGTAATGAGGCGGAACGGCTCCCATTACGCGTATAATCGGAGAACGGACAGTAGATCGGGTGAAGATACATACATACATACATGCATACATACGTACATACATACGTACATACATACATGCATATATACATAGATGGATGTATCGATAGATAGATATGATAGATTATTACATACATGGCATAGATAGAGGATAGATAGATAGATAGATAGATAGATAGATGGGAGAGAGAGAGAGAGAGAGAGAGAGAGAGAGAGAGAGAGAGAGAGAGAGTTAGTGAGAAAGAGATATAGAAATAGAAAGAGAAAGAGAGATAGATAGATGAATATTGTGTAGATGGAGTGACATATAGTAGATAGATAGATAAATAGATAGGGATAGATGAGAGAGATAGGAGAGAAAGAGAGAGGTACATATATAAAGTAAGAGAGAGTGGGATATAAAGTAAGAGAGAGGGGAGAGATCCTAGAGTAGAAGTAAGCGCCTCGATCGTGGCTTGGTAGTGAGGAAAAAGGAGAAGTAAATTAGAGGCCGAAGTAACCGACGTTGATGGAGTGAGAGGGAGGGAATGAGTGGGAGAGGAGAGGTGAGGGCGGATGGAGAGGAGAAGGAGGGAGAGGAGAGGGCGGGGGACGGGGGGATGAGGAGGAAGGAGAGGGAGAGGATGAGGATGGGAGGAGGGAGAAGGAGGGAGGAGAGGCGGAGAGTGATAAAAGGGAGAGGTGGGGATGAGGAGGGAGGAGAGGGAAAAGGAGAGGAGAGAGAGGGAGGGTGAGATGGAGGAAAGGATGGAAAATGAGGAGAAGAGAGGGTGAGGGTGATGGAAAGGGAGGGAAGGAGGGAGAGGAGAGGGAGAGGTGAGGGCATGAGAGGCAGGGAGACAGAGAGGGAGGAGAGGAGAAGGGGAGAGGAGAGTGGGAGAGGTGAGGTGCATGAGAGGAGAAGGAGAGAGGAGAGAAGAAAGGGGGATAGGAGAGGAGAAGGAGGGAGGAGAGGGAGGGGGATGAGGGAGAAGATGAGAGGAAAGGGCAGAGGGTGATGGAGGTGAGGAGAATGAGGGAGAGGAGAGGGGTGAGGGTGAGGGGGAGCTGAGGGAGCAGCAGAGAGAGAGGAGAGGGCGGAGAGGGTGATGTGAGGTGAGGAGGAATGAGGAGAGGAGAGGGTGAGGGTGAGGGGGGATGAGGGGGAGAAGGAGGGAGAGGAGAGAGCAGGGTGATGTGAGATGCTGAGAAGGAGGGAGAGAGAGGGTGAGGGGAGGAGGCGAGGGAGAAGGAGGAGGAGGAGGGGGGAGGAGAGGGGATGAGGGAGGAAGGAGGGAGAGAAAGGTGGAGGGATGTGAGGTGAGGGAGAATGAGGAGGAGGAGAGAGAGGGGGTGAGGGGAGCTGAGGGTAGCTTATGAGAGAGGAGAGAAGAAAGGATGGAGGGAGGGAGAATGAGTGGAGAGTGGAGAGGGCGAGGGGATGAGGGAGAAGGAGGGAGAGGAGAGAGTGAGGGTGATGGAGATGTTTGAGAAGGAGGGAGAGGAGAGGGTGAGGGTGATGTGAGGTGAGGGAGAAGGAGGAGAGAGAGGGAGGTGTGGATGAGGGAGCAGAAGGAGGGAGAGAGGGCAAGGAGGGTGATGTGAGGTGAGGGAGAATGAGGGGAGAGAGGTAAAGAGGTGAGGGAGCTTTATGGGAGAAGGAGAGGAGAGAGGTGAGGGGTGATGTGAGGTGAGGAGAATGAGGGAGAGAGGGTGAGGGTGAGGGTGGGATGAGGGAGGAAGGAGGGAGAGGAGGAGAAAGAGGTGATGTGAGATGGTATAGGGGGCGGAGGGAGGAGGAGAGGGTGAGGGTGATGTGGAGAGGGAGAAGGAGGAGAGAGAGAGGGGGTGAGGGGGAAGGAGGGAGAAGGAGGGAGAGGAAGGTGAGGGCATGAGGGAGGGAGAAGTCTTCAGGGAGAGGAGAGGGTCCCTCTTCATTTTCCTCATCTGCGTCTACAGTATTTTCTTCTTCTGCCTTTCTTTCTTTCTTTCTTTTCTTTTTCTCTCTCTCTCCTTCTGTTTCATTTCTCCCTCATCTTCTCCTTTCTTCCCTGTTTCCCCTTAACCTTCTCTCATTAACAAAAATCTTTCTGCTTTCAATTTTTCTCTCTCCTTTCTCATTCTTCTTCCCTTCTCCTCATCCTCCCTCAAGCTTCCCCTGTTATCCTACACTGTAACATTTCTTTTTCCTTCCATTTTTTCTTTTTATTTTTGTATTTTCCTGTTCCGTAAATATATGGAATGGCCTCCACATGCGGTATAACTGGAGAACGGAGCTGGTAGATTTGGTGAAGATGGCACACACGTGCTGCTACTTTACGTACAAGCATACATGCATACATACATACACACATATGTTTATTATGATGGATGTATCGATAAGATAGATATAGATAGATTGCATACATACATATATAGATAGATATAAGATACGTGATGATATTGGTATAGATAGATCAGATAATGAAGAGAGAGAGAGAGAGAGAGAGAGAGAGAGAGAGAGAGAGAGGTTATAGAAAGGAACAGAGAAATAGAAGCAATATGTTGAGAGATAGACAGATACATGTAAGATGTAGATAGATGTTAATACATAGGTAGATAGATAGATAAATAGAATAGATAGATAGAGAGATAGAGATATGAGAGAGGGTAATGATATGCAAAGTAAGAGAGAGGTAGATATGCAAAGTAAGAGAGAGGGAGAGATCTTGAGAGTGAAGCAAGCGGCCCTCGATCGTGCTTGCGGGGTGAGGAAAAAAGGGAGGAAGGGAGAGGTAAATTAGAGGCTGAAGTAGCCGACATTGATGCAAGGTGAGGGAGAATGAGGGAGGAGGAGAGGGTGAGGGTGAGTGATGAGGTGAGGAGAAGGAGGGGGAGAGGAGGAGAGGGAGGGTGGGGATGGGGGGGGATGAGGAGAAGGAGGAGAGGAGAGGATGAGGGTGATGTGAGGTGAAGGAGAAGGAGGGAGAGGAGAGGGTGAGGGGGAAGGGGGAAAGGGAGAGGGGTAGGGGAGATGAGGAGGGAGGAGAGGGAAAAGGGAGAGGGAGAGGAGGAGGGTGAGGGGTGATGCAGGGAGGTGATGGAAAATGAGGGAGAAGAGAGGTGAGGGTGATGTGGAGGTGAGGGAGAAGGAGGAGAGGAGAGGGTGAGGGTGAGGGGGAAAGGGAGAGGGGAAAGTGGAGATGAGGAGGGAGGAGGGAGAAGGGAGAGAGAGAGGAGAGGGTGAGGGCAGGGATGTGGAGGTAGAGGGAAGAAGGAGGGAGAGGAGAGGGTGAGGAGTGATGAGGTGAGGAAGGAGGGAGAGGAGAGGGTGAGGGGGGGATGAGGGAGAAGGATGGAGAGGAAAGGGTGGGAGGTGATGTGAGGTGAGGGAGAAGCCGAGGGAGAGGAGGTGAGGGTGAGGGTGAGGAGACTGAGGGAGAAGGAGAGAGGAAGGAGAGGGTGAGGTGATGGAGGGTGAGGGAGAATGAGGGAGAGAGGAGAGGGAGGAGGGAGGGGGAGATGAGGGAGAAGGAGGAGAGAGAGTAGGGTGATGTGAGATGTTGGAGAAAGGGAGTGGAGAGGAGAGGGTGAGGGTGATGTGAGGTGAGGGAGAAGGAGGGAGAGGAGAGGGTGAGGGGGGATGAGGGAGAAGGAGGGAGAGGAAAGGGTGAGGGTGATGTGAGGTGAGGGAGAATGAGGGAGAGGAGAGGGTGACGATGAGGGAGCTGAGGAGAAGGAGAGAGAGGAGAGGAGATTGAGGGGTGGATGTGAGGTGAGGAGGAATGAGGGAGAGTGAGAGGGTGAGGGGGATGAGGGAGAAAGGAGGAGAGGAGAGAGTGAGGGTGATGTGAGATGTTGGAGAAGGAGGGAGAGGAGAGGGTGAGGGTGATGTGAGGTGAGGGAGAAGGAGGGAGAGGAGAGGGTGAGGGGGGATGAGGGAGAAGGAGGGAGAGGAAAGGGTGAGGGTGATGTGAGGTGAGGGAGAATGAGGGAGAGGGAGAGGGCCGAGGGTGAGGGAGCTGAGGGAGAAGGAGAGAGAGGAGAGGGTGAGGGTGATGTGAGGTGAGGAGGAATAGGAAGGGAGAGGAGAGGAGTGAGGATGAGGGGGGATGAGGAGAGAGGAGGGAGAGGAGAGAGTGGGGAGGGTGATGTGGAGATGTAGGAGAAGGAGGGAGAGGAGGAGGGTGAGGGTGATGTGAGGCAAAGGGAGGAAGGAGGGAGAGGGAGAGGGTGAGGGGGGATGAGGAAGGAGGGAAGAGGGAAAGGGTGAGGGTAGATGTGAGGTGAGGGAGAATGAGGGAGAGTGAGAGGGTGACGATGAGGGAGGGGGAAAGGGAGAGGGGGTAGGGGAGGAATGAGAGGGAGGAAAGGAGAGGAGGAAGGGAGAAGAGGAGAGAAGGAGATGGGAGGTGAGGAGAGAGATGGGGAGAGATGGGAGGATGGAAGTGTGTTTAGGGAAGGGTGAGGAGATGCTGTGAGGAGAGGGGAGGAGGGACGATAGAGAGAGGGGGAGAGGGAAAGGTGTGGGTGGATGGGAGGAGAGGGAGGGGGATAGGGGAAGGGAGTTGGAAACCAAGAAGGGAGGGAAGGGGGAGAACGAGGGTGAAGGGGAGAGATAAAGGAGAGGGAAAGAACGAGAAGGAGAGATGGGAATGCAGAAAGAAGGAGAAAGCAGAGCGGGAATGGAAGGAAGAGGGGTAAAGAAGAAGGGAGAGGAGGAGGAGAGGGATAGGAAAGGAAGAAAGAGGATTGATATGGGAAGAGGAAAGGAGAGAGATATTGCGATGGGAAGAAGAGTGAGGAGGAAGAGGGAGGAAAGGGAGAGAAGGGGGAGGGAGGAGGTTGGAGTAAGGGAGGGGAAAGAAGTGAAGATGGGGGTAGTAGAGAGCAGAGCGAGACAAGAGAAAGGGAGAGTGGGTGAGTGAATGAGAGAGAGAGAGAGAGAGAGAGAGAGAGAGAGAGAGAGAGAGAGAGAGAGGGGGAGAGAGAGAGAGAGAGAGAGAGAGTGGGGAGAGAGAGAGAGAGAGTGAGAGAGAGAGAGAGAGAGAGAGAGAGTGGAGAGAGAGAGAGAGAGAGAGAGAGAGAGAGAGAGAGAGAGAGAGAGAGAGAGAGAGAGAGAGAGAGAGAGAGAGAGAGAGAGAGAGAGGGAGAGAGAGAGAGATAGAATGATATAGATTCGTTTACTTCGGCTTCTTCGAGTTCGCAGGGAAAGAATACCAACAGATAGGGGATCTCGCCCTGGGATCCCCTGTGAGAGCAGTTCTGGCCCGCCTCTTCTTGGAGAACCTGGAGAGGGACCACTACAGGGATATAATGAGAAGATGGTCGTGTTTACACCATACGCTGACGCAGCTGAACTCTGTCCACGAGAAAATCCAGTTCATCGTTGAGGAAGAAGAGGATCAGAAGTTACGTTTCTTAGGCACTCTGATCCATCGAGGCAACGACGGCCTAGGTTTCTCTGTATATGGAAAGCCTCCTTGACAG
>NC_091573.1:8520868-8528368 GCF_042767895.1 Penaeus vannamei | reverse complement strand
TTTGACGATATAAAAGATCTTCGTCGCTTCTGAATTGCATAAATAGGAAACGAGAAATGTAAAAAAAAAATAACTTTGATGATAATACTTACAATAGGCGCTTTAGGATAGCGAAGGGAGGTATTTACTTTAAAGTGTTTCTTAGTTATACGATACCTGAATTTATGACTAAATTCGCGATAATAGGAATGATTGCAGTAATGATGTTGATGACGGTAAGTGTAATGTTATGAAAGGTGGTAATTATTGGTAATGATGATGATGATGATAATTGGAATGGTAATGATAATAAGCGTAATGGTGATGATAATCATGATAACAACAGCAACATGATAATGATAATGACAATGGTAGTAATGATAAAAATGAAAATATCATTGATAATAATAATGATAATGATAACTATAATGATGATAATGATAATAAGGATAATAATAATAATCATAATAATAATGATGGCAATAATATTGATGATGACAATAATAATAATAATAACAATGATAATGAAAATGATAATGTGACAATCATATCAACAGCAATAAGAATAAGAATAATGATAATAATAACGATAATAATGATAATTAGAAGCACTCAGAGAACGCATACCTCCGCCAGTGCAATGACGTCACTGATGCAACAGAAATATTCACACTTGAAGAGTTACAGAAAAATCACTTCTTTCTCAAGGTCATTGGTGACGTCAGTGTTTACCTACCTCGCAATGCTAATTAATTCTTAAAAAAAAATCCTATATCTGTATTATGATTCGGATCACCAACAGAATTTAATGACATATAACCTTGGCTAAGACACATCTCTGGTAAAAAAAAAAAAAAAAAAAAAAAAAAAAAAAAAAAAAAGTTAAATAAATCTGTTTATAGCTCTTTTAGTTATTCTGCTAATCAACTAACCAACAAACTAACTAACGCCAATAAGAACATAACCTACTTGGCAAAGGTAATGATAATGATAATAATGATGATGATGATGGAAATGATGTTTATTATGATAATGATGATACTAATGATAATAATGATGATAATAATGATAAAGATAGTAATAATGTAATATCAATAGCAATGGTAATGCAGTAAAAATAACAACGCTGATATAAATGATAGTTATAATAATAATGGTAACAGCTATAAACAACAATGATAAGAACAACAACAACAATTATGAATGGAAATGAAAATAATACCAATGATAATGACAATGGAAATAACAGCAATGATAATAATGATGACAATGAGATCAACATCAACAATCATAAAAACATCAAAAGTAGCAATAGTCGTAAAATCAAATATATTCGAAGGACCATATCTGGGCTTCATCATTAAAGATAAAGAAGGAAATTCGATAAAAAAAATGAAGAACAAAACAGATAAAAATCGATACAGAGGAATAGCAATAATCCAGGAGTCGACAGCTTGCAGGACAACTTTTCCTCCATCTGAAGCGAAGCACGAGGAGGAAACCGCTTTTTTTTCCCTGCTGTTCATGTTCGGTGTCAAGCAGGTAAGCAGGTATTGTGTGCAATGACGAGGACAGCATTGGGGATTCATT
This sequence comes from Penaeus vannamei, assembly GCF_042767895.1. Taxonomy (NCBI): domain Eukaryota; kingdom Metazoa; phylum Arthropoda; class Malacostraca; order Decapoda; family Penaeidae; genus Penaeus; species Penaeus vannamei. The sequence continues at coordinate 8,526,799 of NC_091573.1, read as the reverse complement.
AGGTGAAAGTCATTTCTGAATATGAGGAAATCGAGAATGGTTTTTCTTAATAATAACAATAACAACAATCTTTCTTTCTTTGTTCTTCAGGTTATATATATATATATATATATATATATATATATATATATATATATATATATATATATATATATATATATATATATATACGATAACAATAATCTTTCTTTCTTTATTGTTCAGGTTACATTTTTTATGGTCGTCTAAGTCATTTCTGAATATGAGGAAATTGGGAAAGGTCTTTCTTAATAATAACAATAACAATAATCTTTCTTTCTTTGTTCTTCAGGTTATATATATATATATATATATATATATATATATATATATATATATATATATATATATATATATATATATATATATATATATATATACAATAACAATAATCTTTCTTTCTTTATTGTTCAGGTTACATTTTTTTTATGGTCGTCTAAGTCATTTCTGAATATGAGGAAATTGGGAAAGGTCTTTCTTAATAATAACAATAACACTAATCTTTCTTTCTTTGTTGTTTAAGTTACATTTTTTTATGGTCGTCTCAGTTTAATTTCTTGGTTTTGGATGTTTTATCGCATGAAATACCTTTCTTAATATTAGGAAAGAAGAGTGATAATTTTATTAATTGTTGCTGAAGTTACATTTTTCATTTTTCTTTTTTTTTTTTTTTTTAGATGGCTCCCTCGCTTCAGTTTTTCTTTTGCTTCTAAGTTTACTCTAGCTTGTAAGATCGTATTTTTTGGAATGTAACTAACTCTTGCTTTTAGTCATTAAGCTGAAGCTTTATATGAGTGCGCACGATCATAGCCCTGTAACTACAGCTACAGATGATTGGCAATTCCTGTGAATGTGTACGTGTGTCTGTTTTTTTTATTATCTTTACTTTCTTGTATCTGCTTGCTTATCTGCGTTTGCGTCTATCTGTAAATTCATACATTCAAAAGAAAGAAAATAAAGACAAATGAAAAATGAAACCAGATAAAGAGTAGGAAAAATTGTAGAATAAAACAAACAAAAATAAAAGTAAAGATAAAGATTAAAAAGCAAACATAAAAAGATAAATAAAAATAAAAATGAAAATAAGAATAAAAAATAAATAAAATAGGATGAAAAGAATAAAGAAATAGAATAATAAGAATAAAAATAAAAATAAAAATAAAGAATAAAAATAAAGAGTAGGAAAAAAATTGCCCTCTTAAGTCCTCGAGCAAGTTCATGGGTATTCAAGGCACACGAGCAGGAGTACCCAGACTCCAGGAGTACACAGGCAGCGCTTGGCCTTATAGGGAAAAGTTTTTTTTTTTTTTTTTTTTGCTCGTCGGTGAGTGACCGAGAGCGAGACAAATGGGGAATATGTTGTTGCGAACTAGGCTCTCTCTCTCTCTCTCTTTGTCTTTCTTTCTCTCTTTTTCTTTGTCTCTTTCTTTCTTTTTCTTTGTCTTTTTTTCTCTCTCTCTTTTTCTTTCTTTCTCTCTTTTTCTTTGTCTTTCTTTCTCTCTCTCTTTCTTTGTCTTTCTTTCTCTCCTTTTCTCTCTTTTTCTTTGTCTTTCTTTCTCTCTCCCTTTTTCTTTATCTTTCTTTCTCTCTTTCTCGCTCACTCTCTCTTCCTTTGTCTCTCTCTTCTCTCTCTCTCTCTCTATCTATCTATCTATCTATTTATCTGTGTGTGTGTGCGTGTGTGTGTCTTTCTGATTCTCTCTCTCGCTGTCTTTCCCTGTCGCTATCTGTCCTTCCTCCTCTGTCTTCTCATACCTCTCTTGACCTCTCTTTCTCAGTCTATTGCCTCTCTCTCTCTATTGCTCTCATTCTTTCTCAATCTATCTATTAGTTTATATTTCCTCTCTTAATGTATGTATGTATGAATGCATTTATGTATGCATGTATGAATAAATACATGTATGTATGAATGCAATGTATGTAACTATACACATATTTATGTATGTATGTATGTCTGTACGGATGTATGTACGTATGTAACAAAAATTTTAACAGCAACAAGCAGATTCATAACCCAAAGAACACCCCGATTAAAAGAAAGATAAGAATAAGAAATGAAGTAAGAAAATTCACCTCCAAAAATTCTTCACCGCGGTATGTTGACCTGGATACCGACGACGAGAAGCGAGTAGCGAGCCATCTGCCTGGGCTTCGCGGCGTGGCGGGAAAGGCGTGTTTTGAGGCGTATTTTGACGGTTCGCTTGGCTACTTTGGCGGGGTGAGAAATCGGCGAGGGAAGTGTGGGTAATTTTCTTGTCTTGTTGCGAGATAATGAAGATAAAGAAGGGGTTGGAGCGCGTATGAGTGCGTACCGGTTACGTAGATATACGCACACATACACAGAGAGAGAGACACATGCACACACACACACATACACATATGTACGCACACACACACACACACACACACACGCACACATAAGCACATGCAGAAACACACACACACACACACACACACATACACACACACACACACACACACGCACACATAAGCACATGCAGAAACACACACACACACACACACACACACACACACACACATACACACACACACACACACACACACACACACACACACACACACACACACATACGCACACATAAGCACATGCAGAAACACACACACGCTTACTCACTGGTTGTCTCCTGTAATAAAGATTTATCTCCTTTCTTATATCTTTATCTTTTGCGTTTTGTCTTTTTCTAAGTCTTTTTTCGTTTTTTTTTTCTTTTGATTTTATCTTATTCTTCATCTCTTTATCATCCTTATCGTTATTATTATCATTTACGTTACATACCATTTCTTTGATATCCATTTCTTTAATATCTCTATTATTTTTATTATTATTGTTATTATTATCATCATCGTTATTATTGTCATCATTATTTACGTTACACATCATTTCTTTAATATCCATTCCAATTAATAATCAAAATATGTCAATAATAAATCTTCAATTTTTCTTATACATTTTTAAACATCAATTTCTTGTAGATTATTTTGATATTATTTAATTGAAAGTGATTACAGTATATCATTATTTCCGAAATTTATCGACGCAAATTATTGGATGTGATATAACTACTTATTGCTGTGTTAATATCACCAACGCCAAGAATGGGTTGGAGAAAGAGGAGGAGGGGAAGGAAGGAGGAAGAAAATGAGGGAGATGATGGAGAGGGATAAACAGAGGAAGTAGGAGAGAGAGGGAGAAGAGGAGGAAGAGAAGAAAGAGATGAGATTGAAGGAAATGAAAAAGGGAGATGGAGGTGAGGCTACATGGAAGTAAGCAAAAGTATGATGATTGAAGGCGTATTAGCAAACAGAGGAAGTAGAAGAACGAGGGAGAAGAGGGGGAAAAGAAGAGAGATAAAGAATAAAAGGAGGAATAAGAAGTAGAGAAAGAGAGAAAAGATAAAAGGAAACTTACTTGACGGCAGAAAAGAAATAGAAATAGAAATAGAATTATGAATTTGGAAATAAGGGGTGAGCGAGAGGAAGAGAAAAACGAAAGGAAGAATAAAGGGGGCATAGAACAGGTAGAAGAAAAGAGGAGGATAAATGGAAAAGAAATGTAAAAAAAAAAAAAAAAGAAAAAAAAAAAGATGGACTGAAAGAAAGAAAATAAAGAAAAAAAGGCTGGATTGAAAGAAAGAAGATAAAGAATAAAAAGAAGCAGAGAAAAGAACAATCAGATGGCAGGAAAGAGGAGAGAATACGCAAAAACAGCGTTGCAAGGCAGGTGCAACTCCTCGAGCAGTTTGCAGGAGGGAGAGGATCCTGTCCTGGTGTTGCTGTGTAGCCACTGAGCCTCCCCTCCCCTCTTTTCTTCCCTCTCCTCCCCTCTTCTCTCCTTTTTTCCCTCTCCTCTCTCCCCTCTCTCTCCCCTTTTCTTTCTTTCTCCTCTTCTCTTCTTTTCTTTCCTCTCCTTCCCTCTTCTCTCCTTTTCTTTCCTATCCTCCTCCCTTTTCTCTCTCCCCTCTTTCTCTTTCTTTCTCCTCTTCTCTCCTTTTCTTTCCTCTCCTCCTCCTCTCCCTCTCTCCCTTTTTTCTTTCAGTCTCCTCTTCTCTCCTTTTGTTCCCTCTCATCCTCCCTCCCTCTCTCCTCTTTTCTTCTTTCTCATCTTCTCCTTTTCTTCCTCTCCTCCCTCTCCTTCTTCTCCTTTTGTTTCCTCTCATCCTCCCCTCTCTCTCCTCTCTTTTCTTCTTTCATCTCTCTCTCCTTTCTCTTTCCTTTCCCTTCTTCTCCTTTTCTTCCTCCTTCCTCCCCCTCTCTCTTCCTCCCTCTCTTCTCTTTATCTCTCCTCTTCTCTCCTTTTCTTCACTCTCCTCCCCTCTCCCCCCTCTTTCCTTCTCTCCTTTTCTTCCCTCTCATCCTCCCCTCTCTCTCCTCTTTTCTTTCTTTCTCTTCTTCTCTCATTTTCTTTCTTCTCCTCCTCCCCTCTCTCTCTCCTCTTTTCTTTCTTTCTCCTCTTCTCTCCTTTTCTTTCCTCTCCTCCCCCCCTCTCTCTCCTCTTTTCTTTCTTTCTCCTCGTCTCTCATTTTCTTTCCTCTCCTCCTCCCCTCTGTCTCCTCTTTTCTTTCTTTTTCCTCTTCTTTCTTCTCTTCCTTTCTTTCCTTCCTTCCTCCTCTCTCTCTCATCTTTTCTTTCTTTCTCCTCTTCTCTCCCTTTTGTTTCCTCTCCTCCTCCCCTCTTTTCTTTCTTTCTCCTTCTTCTCCTTTGTTTCCTCTCCTCTCCTCTCTCCCTCTTTTCTTTTCTTTTTCTTCTTCTCCTTTTCTTTCTTTTCTCCTCCTCCCTCTCTTTCTCTCTCTTCTCCTCTTCTTCTCCTTTCGCTATCCACCTTTTCAATTTTCCTTCTTTCCTATTTCCCCTTCCCGTTCCTCCCTCCTTCCCTCCTTCCTCTCCTCTCTTAGCCTCACCCTCTCTCCCTCCTACCTATCTCTCTACCCCTCTCCCTCGTCTTCCTTCCTCCCTCCCTTCCCTCACCCCAAACCCTCTTTTCAATGAACAGACCACTATCTTCCCTTCTCCTCTCTCTTCCACTCCTCTCCTACCTCTCCTCCTCTTTCCCCAATCTCCTTCCTACCTCCTCCCTCCTTCTTCTCACCCACTCCTGCCCTACTCATCTTCCCTCCCACCCTCCTCATCTACCTCTCTCCTCTCTTCTTCCCACTTCTTCCTACCCCTCTCCCCTCTTTTGAAAACAGACCCCCCACTTGAAACCAGCTGGAAGGCGAATTAGTAGTGCGACCTTCATGCCAAAATATCTCCACTTCTTCCCATTTGCCTCTCTCTTCACTATCAGCATATTCCCCCCCACTTTTCAGTCCTAATCCCTCCTCTGTCCCCCTCCTCCCACCATACTCCCTCAATCTCATCCCTTAGCCTTACTCCATCATACCCCACTTCAACCTAACTCTCTCCCCTCTCCTCCCCTCTTTCACCGCCTCCCTCCCCCCCCTCTACAGATAATGACCAAAGAAAAGGGTTGTTGAAGCATAATTGGTTTTAAGTACTAGCCTGATGCCCACACTGCTATAAACAGGGGCCCTTATTGGACACCTAGGAAGCTGCTGCCCTGGAGTACCTTGTTGGTCTTGTGTAAGGTAGAGGGGGAGGGTTGGGGGGTGGAAGAGAGAGGAGAGCTGAGGGTGGGGGGAGGAGAGGGGAGGTTTTGGGGGTGGGGGAGGAGGGGGAGGAGGGGGAGGTTGGGGATGTGCAGAGGAGGGGGTAAGGGGAGGGGGCTGGAGTTCGAGGGGGAGGGCTGTGGGCAAGGTGGGGCGAGGGAATCTGGGGGTGTGGGGCTGGAAGCGAGGGGAATTAGGGGGAGGTTATGGGGGGGGAGGGAATTGGGAGAGGTTGTGGGGGTGGTGGGGAGAAGGGAGTTGAGGGTGGGGAAGAGGGAACTGGGGG
>NC_091573.1:8503368-8505868 GCF_042767895.1 Penaeus vannamei | reverse complement strand
TCTCTCTCTCTCTCTCTCTCTCTCTCTCTCTCTCTCTCTCTCTCTCTCTCTCTCTCTCTCTCTCTCTCTCTCTCTTTCTCTCTCTCTTTTCCTCTCTCTCTCTCTCTCTCTCTCTCTCTCTCTCTCTCTCTCTCTCTCTCTCTCTCTCTCTCTCTCTCTCTCTCTCTCTCTATCTCTATTGTTTGTTTCTTTCTCTCTCTCTAGTCTCTCTCTCTCTCTCTCTCTCTCTCTCTCTCTCTCTCTCTCTCTCTCTCTCTCCCTCTCCCTCTCTCTTTCTCTCTCATTCTCTCTCTCTCTCTCTCTCTCTCTTCCAGCCCCTTCTTCCTCCTTTCTCCGTGGCATCATTACGCCCTGTCATCCCTCCCCTTCCCATCCACCAACCTTCATTCTCCTCCCTCACATCGCCGATTCTCCATCAACATCTCCAACATTCCCCTCTCAGTCCTATGTCACTAACCTCACATTTACTTCCTGCTCCCTTCACCCCAAGTCCCCCTCCCCCTCCCCACCTTCACCCCAACCCTCCTACCTTCACCCCAACACCTCCTTCCTTATCTTCACCCAAACAACCCCTATCATCAACTTCACCCCCCCCCCCCACCATCACCCCAACAACCCCACCCCACCTCCCATTCCCACCCTCTACCCCTTCCCTTAACTCTCCAACTCTCACTCCTCCTCCACCAACCCTCCCCCACACCCCTTCCCCCACCCCTCCTTCCCCCACCTCCTCCCCCACCCCTCCCCACCCCCCCCTTCCCCCCTTCCCCACCCCTCCCCCACCTCCCCTTCCCCCACCCTCCCCTACCCCCCTCAAAACGAAAGCCACTCCATCTTCCCTTCAAGTAGTTATAGAGGATGAGATTACCCTCGGCCACACCGTACTGGATCCTCTATAGACCCAGATAATAAGGTCTTGGAACCTGAAACGGGGGATCGGAGACGATAAATAAATGGAGGTTGTGGTATTTATTGTTTTTTTTTTTTGTTGTTGTTGTTTTAAGGGGGTCTTTTTTATGGTACTTTGTATGGTACTTATTTTTGATGGTATGCGTTGGTGGTGTTGGTTTTATTGCTTTTTTTCTTATTATTCCTACTCTTCACTATTATTTTTACGATCGTCTTCATCGTGGCAATTATTTTTGTTGCTGTTGGTGCCATCTTCATCACTACGTCTGTTGTCATTGTAATTATCGTTGTTGTTATTATTTTTACCCTTCTTCATATTATCATCATTGTTATCATTAATAATAATATCATTGATATTCCACATACTGTATTTCTTTGTTGTTGTTTTTATCATATTATCAACTTTATCGTTATCATTATTATCTTCACAATATTCTGCCATTATGAATACTCTTAAAGTTATTATCACCATTATCTTTATTGCAGTCATCATCATCATTATTACTATCATTACCATCATCTTAGTGATTGCTATCTCATCATTGCTATATTCCTTATCATTAGTAGTTTTTGTGGCTCTCATTATCTTATCATTGTTATAATCCAATTACCTTATCATTGTTACCATCTTATTTTATTTTCTTATTATTGTTATTATATTTTTGTATCTTATCATCTTTACTATCTTATTGTATTATCTTATTACTGTTATTATCTTTTTGTATGATCTTATTCCTTTTACTATCTTATTTTATTATTCTATTATTGTTATTATCTTTCTTTATTATCTTGTCACCTTTACTAGCTTATTTTATTATCTTATCATTGTTATTATTTTTTTGTATCTTATCACCTTTACTATCTTATTGTATTATCTTATCATCGTTATCATCTTTTTGTATCTTATCACCTTTACCATCTTATTGCATTATCTTACTATCTTATTATTATTGGTATTCTATAAAAGAACAGTCAACAATCCTACGACAAATACCCTCATTAATAAGGGCCATCTTGACTTCCTCAAAATGGATCTAAAGTCCTCCATTTCTCTTCATTTTCCTCGCTCTTATCCTCACCTGACGAGCCATTATCTTCGCTGACGTCTTTGCCTGAACATCATGATCATTAAAGTTTTTTTTTATCATTTTTTTTTTTTTGCTTTTCTTTCTTTTTCTTCGTCTTCGTTCTCTACTTCGTCTTCTTCTTCTTCTTTTTTTTCTTCTTCATTTTCTTTTTCTTCTTCTTTATCCGCTTCTTGTTTCTGTTGTTGTTCTTTTTCTTCTTCTTTTTCTTCATTTTCTTCCTCTTCTTCTTCTTCTTCTTTATCCGCTTCTTGTTCCTGTTGTTGTTCTCTTCTTCTTCTTTCCTCTTCATCTTCTTTCTTCTTCTTCTTCTCTTCTTCCTACTCTTCCCTTACTCTCATCTTCCTCTTCTTCTACGCTTCTTCTTCCTGCCCCTGCTCTTGCTCTTCTTCTTTTTCTTCTTTCCTGTCGAGAGAACATCTTCATGCTTATCTTTTGTCTTCTATTGTCACTGATGCAGAATTGCTGTTGCACTAATTGTCATTTATTATCTTTATCAACATCTT
>NC_091573.1:8493368-8498368 GCF_042767895.1 Penaeus vannamei | reverse complement strand
TCTCTCCTCTCCCCTCTTCTTCTCTTCTTCCTTACCCGTCTCTTACCCATTCCCTGTTTCGTTGTATGTGTTCGTGTTCTCTTCCCTTCTCTCTCCTTCCCTTTCCTATCCGGGAGGGGTGGGGGTCGGTTCTCTCCTCTCTCTTTTCTTCTGTTTTATCTTTTTTTTTTCTCCTCTTCCTCATCCCTACACCTTCGTCTGTCTATCTTCTCTTATTGCTCTTCCTATTTATCCCTTCCTCTCACTTACCCATTCTCTCGTATCTTTTTTCTTCCCTTCACTTTTTCCTAATTACCTATCGTTCTCTTACCTTCCCCTTCATTTGACCATCTTCCTCGCATTCTTCGTCTTCCCTTTCCTTCCTTCCCCCGTTTTATCTACTTCTTACTTCTTTCATTTTCTCTTTCTCCTCTCTTTCCCTTCTTCACTTGTCCCTCTCCTCCTTCTTCCCCTTACCCTATCCATCCTCTCTCCTTCACCTCAGCCTCTTACCTCACCTTTATCCCTCTCCTCCCTACTCCTCACCTCCCTCATCCCTCCCCCTCCCCTCCCTCCCTCCCCCCCCTTACCCTCCCTCCCACACTCCCTATCCTACCTCCTTCCTCACCCTTTCACCCTCCCTCCCTCCCCCCCACCTTATCCCTCCCCCCTCCCTCCCCAAACCCATACCTCCTCCCTCCCTATACTACCCTACCTTTCTCCCCCCTCCTGCCCTCCTCTCCCTCCCCCCCCTATCCCTCCTCAATCCCACCCCCCCTATCCTACCCTCCCTACCTTCCCCCCTTTCACCCTCCCTCCCCCCCCCCCTCCCTCCCTTCACCCTCCTTCCTCACCCTCCACCCTCACCCTTAATCCGAGGTCGGGTTATCAAACTGTCAAGAATAATTGCTTGTCTGAATTTATCTGTTGGCTTGAACGAGGTGTGAGAGGTAAGAGAGTACATGCCCTGTGTATTTGTTTTATTGCTGAAGTATCTCTTTGTGCTTGTTTATGCTTTCTTTACATAAATGTACTTTTTTTTTCTTTCTTTCTTTTTTTTTTTTCTTTTTTTAATGCGTGTGGGATGTTTTTTGTTTGTGAAAGTTTTTTTTTTTTTTTGGGGGGGGTTGTGTTTTCTCTTTTTTTTTTTTTTGGTGTGTGTGGGATGTTTTGTTTGTTTTGAGGTTGAAGTGTTTTTCTTTCTTTTTTTTTTTTTTTGGTTGGTTTGGTGGTAGAGGAAAGAGGGATATGGAGAGAGGTATAATTATATATTCTGTTGATGAGATAGATTGATTGTCTGCCTAATTTAACCGAGCTCCTGCTGTGTTGTGTTTGTTGAATGCTTTTGTAATCTGAACACATCTGTTTTTTTTTTCTTTTTCTTTTTTTTTTTTTTTGCGTCCCTCCTGCTTTTCAACTTCAATGATCTTGCTGTTTTGTCTCTGCGTCGAAAGTCCGCATTAACATAATTGTACCTACATACATACACCTTTTTTTTGGGGGGGGGGGAGGAGGAGGGGGTGGGGGGGGTAATCAGCAGTGCTTTATAAGGATTGTATTTATATTTCCACTTTACAATCTCGAATAGGTGTTTCGGGGTTTCTCCTCCTGAGAAAGTACGAAAGGTTTATGCTCTGTGTCCCTGTCGGTCGCAGAATGGGTAGTAAGAGTTAATTAATTAATTTATTTATTTATTCTATTTCATTATTTTTTTATTACTATTATTTATTTATTTATTATTATTATTATTTATATATTTTTATTATTACTATTAGTTATTCATTTTTTATTATTATTATTCATATTTTTTTTATTATTACTATTTATTTATTATTATTTTTTTCTTTTTTATAATAAGGGGTTATAGGCAAATAGTGTTAGTTCCATACAATGAGTCTTGGTTTTCTGTCCAATAAGGGACTATTAGGAACTATTGCTTCGTTTGTGAGGAAGAAAATGGAATAAACTCATAGTGGATTACTTATTTGCTTTCTGATTGTGGTTGTGTCAACAGTGATTGAGAGAGAAACAGTAGAAGTAGAAGTTTGTCTGCTTTTTCTTCACCTCTTTTTGTATTTTTTTTTTTTCTTTCTTGACTTTCATTCCGTAATATCTTTGCATTGAAGAGTTTCTTTCTTCTTCTTCATTTGAGGAACTAACGTGAAATACATTAGTAATCATTCTTTCATACATTTCTACCTGAGTTTCGACCTTAACAACGTCAAACTGTAGTCGACAAAATGGCTAATTGTAAGTGAGACAATAGTTACGACTTTGTTAAACCTTATAAGAAACATACTTTATGCATAGTGTTTTTTTTTTCTTTTTTTTATTGCAAGTCTCAACAAGATCAGCTGTTTTATCCTTCTACCTGTCACTTGTCTTTCATTTTATTAATCTACGTGACATCTTGAATCCTTATTCTTTTCTCTCTTCTCTCTTCCTTCATATTCCTCTTACCTTTCTTACTTCTTTCAGAATCTATACGCCTTTGAAAAAAAAGCATATTATAAAAGAAATATCAAAGTGTGATTTTCATTTTTTTTTTTCTAAATTGTTCCTTTCACTTTTAAACACACTGTGTTGCCTTTTATAATTTGACTCTTTACTTCTTTGTTTTCTTTGGTTATCCGATATTCACTTGACACTCTTCATTCTCACACTTCGCTATTAGAAATAACAGATTTCTAATTGCATAAAACAACATTGTAAGACTGTATATATTGTTTGGTAAATATGTTTTAGATGAGATGGTGATAATGATAATTTTAATGATGATGATGGTAATGATAAAGATGATGATGATGATGATGATGATGATGATGATGATGATGATGATGATGATGATGATGATGATGATGATGATGATGATGATGATGATGATGATGATGATGATGGTAAAGATGATGATGACAACGACGATGATAATGATGATGATAATGATAATAATGCTAGTACTAACAATACTACTACCACTACTACTTATCATTATTAACATTATCATAAAGATGATAATGAAAATAACAACAATAATGCTACATCAACAATAACACCAACTGCAATAAAAGTAAGAACAGTAATAAAACCCCCAATAAAAGAAAAAAAAAAAAAAAATCACCTGCCAAGACGCCCCCCAGTGTTCCTCCCCCTCCCCTCCCTCCCACCCCCCCTCTCCCCCCGCGATGCAGAGAGTCATCCATCAGCGTCTGTATTTTGTACAATTTCTAAGTGCTTATAAGTACATTCAACACCATATGCATCTAACTATAAATGTAAATATGCAGATGTGTGTAAGACAGCGGGAAGATAGTTGCTGAGTGTGTGTCTTAATAGCTTAAGAGAGAGTGATGGAGGAAGATAGGGAGAGATGGAGGGAGAAAGATGGGGAGAGAGAGAGGGAGAGGGAAGGAGAGGGGAGGGAGGAAGAGCGAGCGAGAGAGAGTGAGAGAGTGAGTGATAGAGAGACAGAGACAGAGAGAGAGAGAAATGGGGGGAGACTGAAAGAAGAGAGAGAGAGAGAGAGAGAGAGAGAGAGAGAGAGAGAGAGAGAGAGAGAGAGAGAGAGAGAGAGAGAGAGAGAGAGAGAGAGAGAGAGAGAGAGAGAGAGAGAGAGACGAGAAAGAAAAAGAGATAGAGAGAGAGAGAGAGAGAGAGAGAGAGAGAGAGAGAGAGAGAGAGAGAGAGAGAGAGAGAGAGAGAGCGGGAGAGCGACAAACAGAGAGAAAAGAGAGAAGAGAGAGAGAGAGAGAGAGAGAGTAAGAGAGAGAAAAGAGAGAAGAGAGAGCGGGAGAGCGAGAAAGACAAAGAGAAAGAGAGAGAAAAAGAAAAAGAGAAAAAGACAGAAAGAAAGAAAACAACAAACAAAACACAACAAAAAAAAAAACGACAAACAAACACCCCGACCAAACAGACAGACAGAGCCCCAGAGACAGGCCAAGAAACACGACACACACACACACACACACGCACAATCTCACCGGAGAGGAACCCCCTTCCCCGCTTCGCCACTCAGCCCACTCGCCTTATCCTTAAGATTCCTTGGACAGTCATATGACGGGTTCCTCCTGTCGCTTCGGCGGGGGAGGAGGTGGAGGAAGAGGGGGGAGGAGGTGGAGGGGAGGAGGGGGGGTGGAGGAAGAGGGAGGGAGGGGGGAGGGAGGAGGAAGAGTGGGAGGGGGAGGTGGAGGAAGAGGAGGGGGGGAGGTGGATGGGGAGGGGGTGGAGGAGGAAAAGGATGGGGAGGAGGAGGAGGAAAATGAGGAGGGGGGAAGGAGGAGGAGGAGGAAGAGGAGGGGGAGGAGGAGGTGGAGGAGGAAAAGGATGGGGAGGAGGTGGAGGAGTAGGAAGAGACGGAGGAGGAGGAGGAGGAAGAGGAGGTGAAGGAGGAAGAGAAGTCGAGGAGGAGGAGGAGGAAGAGGAAGGAGAGGGGAACGAGAAGGAGGAGGAGGAAGAGGAAGACGAGGACGAGGAGGAGGAGGAGGGGGAGATAGACGAGGAGAAGGAGAAAGAAGAGGAAGAGGAGGAGGACAACGACTCTGATGTCGACGACGAGGAAGAGGATGAAGAAGAAGGCCTTTAGAAGGAGAAGGAAGAGGAAGAGGAGGCAAGGGAGAAAGAGGAGAATGAAAAAAAAAAGCTGGAAGAGAGGGAGTTGAAATAAAAAAGAAAAGAGGGAAGAGCCCAGACACGCAATTAGAGCGACATAAAGAAGAAGAAAAAAAAGAAAGAAAAAAGGAACGGAAAAAGAGAGAGAAATGAAGAAAGACCGAGAGAAGAGGAGGGAGAGAAGAGGTCCAGCTCCTCCTACGGAAGAGGACGGCCCGATTACTTCTTTTTAATTAGGTGGTTTGGTTGTTTGCTTGTTTCTCTGCGCCGTTGCCGAATCCACGGTGAATAGGCTGGTTGTTCTGCGGTTCTGTGGCAATGTGTTCAGGGTTGTGGGTTGTATCTTGGGGATTTTTGTTCATTTCTTTCTGACTATCTGTTTGTCTCTGTCTCTTTCTTTTTGTTCATTTCTTTCT
>NC_091573.1:8488368-8490868 GCF_042767895.1 Penaeus vannamei | reverse complement strand
AGGGAAAGTAGGAAAGGGTGGAGGAGGAGGAGGAGAGAAAGGGGAGGAAGGAGGAAAGGGTGGAAGAGGAGGAAGAAAAGGGGGAGGGAGGAGGAAAGGGTGGAGGAGAGAGGAGGGAAGAAGAGGGTGTAGGGGGGAGTGGAAAGGGTGAAGGAGGAAAGAGTGGTGAGGAGGAGGAGGAGGAGAGAGGGGGAAGAGAGGGTGGAGGAGGAGGAGAAGGGAAGGGAGGAGGAGAAAAGAGAGGGAGGGGGGAGAGAGGAGGAGGAGGAAGGGGGAGGGGAGGGAGGGAGGAGGGGGGAGGAAGAAGAGGGTGGAGGAGGAGGAGAGGGAGGGAAACGAGAGAGGAGGAGGAGAGGGTGGATGAAGGGAAATGAGGTAGGAAAGAGGAAGAGGAGGAAAAACAAGTGAAGAAGGGTGGAGGAGGGAGGAAAAAAGAGAGTGAAGGAAGGGGAGGAGGGGAGAGGGAGGAAAAAGAGAGTGAAGGGAAGGGGAGGAGGGGAGAGGAGGAAAAAGAGAGGAAGGAAGGCTGGAGGAGAGGAAAAAGAGAGTGAAGGAAGGGGAGGAGGGAGAGGAGGAAAAGAGAGTGAAGGAAGGGGGAGGAGGGGAGAGGAGGGAAAGAGAGTGAAGGAAGGGGGAGGAGGGGAGAGGAGGAAAAAGAGAGGATGGAGGGGGAGGGGGAGGGAGGAAAGAGAGTGAAGGAAGGGGGAGGAGGGGATGTTGAGGACAGGAGGGAGAGAGGGTGGAGACATGGAGGAGAGGATAAGGGGAAGAGGAGGAAAAGAGAGGAAGGGGATGGAGGAGGGAAGAGGTAAAGTGGAGGAGGGGAGAAGTGGTAGTACGAGGAAAGGGAGGAGGAGGGGAGAGGAGGGAGGAAGGGTGGAGAGGGAAGAGTGGAAGAAAGGGGTAAAGAGGAAGGAGGAGAGAAAAGAAGACAGAGAGAGAGAGAGGAGCGGGTTGGAGGGATGGACGAAGGGAAGGAGAAAGGAAGAGAAGAGGAAAAGAAGAGGAGGGAAAATAGGAGGAGGGAGAGAAAGAGAAGAGAGGGAGGAAGGGATTGTGGGAGATGGTAAATGGGGAGGGGGAGAAGTAAGGAAGAGAGGGGAGAAGTGAAGAAGATAGAGAATGGAGAACTAGCGGACCGGGAAAGGGGAGGAGGAAGAAGAGAGAGGAAGGGGTTGGGAGGGGAAGGAAGGAGGGGGGACGAAGGGGGGGGGGAAGCAAGAGACCAGACGTTTTCTCTCCCCAACTTTTGCAATGATTTAGCATATTTATTCTCCCCTTCTTCTCTCTCCTTTCCCTCTCCCCCTTTCTGGTCATTTCACTTCATTCTTCCTTCATTCCTTTCTTTCTTCTTTCATTTTCCTTCCATCTTTTTTTACTTTCTCTCTCCTAATTCCCTTCCTTTCCACTAATCTCCTCTACTCTTGCTTCTTATATCTTTCAAGCCATTTATTTTCCTTCTTTCCCTTTTTTCTCTCTTTCCATTTTTCTCTTTCTTATCTTAAATGCTTTATATTCATCATTGCTTCCTCGCTTCACTGGTTTCAGCGAACAGATTCATGCAAGGAAAAAAGTCCATGCAAATTACGGCGAATTTATTGCTTATAACATTTATATTCTTATACATATTTAGGTGTAAATTCATATCAGTGAATTCGTTGGGGATTTCCATTGTCTGCTTTTGTTTTTGTCTCTATTTGTGTTTTATTTTATCTTCTGTCTCCATTTTCTCTATTTTTCTTTGAAGCGAATTATCAATTTGACGATTTTTTTTTTTGCTTATTCGAATATCCGGACTTTTATTTATCATTTTTTAATCTTTTTTATCTCTCATTTTTTCTTTTTGGTTATCTATCTTGCATAAAGAACACTCACCGTCATGCTTGGACTGGAGTGTCGCCTGGGGAGAGAGACAGAGGGAGAATAATAGAGAGAAAGACACAGGCAGAGAGAGAGAGAGAGAGAGAGAGAGAGAGAGAGAGAGAGAGAGAGAGAGAGAGAGAGAGAGATGGAGAGAGAGAGAGAGAGAGAGAGAGAGAGAGAGAGAGAGAGAGAGAGAGAGAGAGACAGACAGAGAGACAGAGATATAGACAGATAGAGAGATAGAGACAGAGACAGAGAGAGAGAGAGAGAGAGAGAGAGAGATAGAGAGAGAGATAGAGAGAGAGAGAGAGCAGAGAGAGAGAGAGAGAGAGAGAGAGAGAGAGAGAGAGAGAGAGAGAGAGAGAGAGAGAGAGAGAGAGAGAGAGAGAGAGAGAGAGAGAGAGAGAGAGAGAGAGAGAGAGAGAGAGAGAGAGAGAGAGAGAGAGAGAGAGAGAGAGAGAGAGAGAGAGAGAGAGAGAGAGAGAGAGAGAGAGAGAGAGAGAGAGAGAGAGAGAGAGAGAGAGAGACAGACAGAGACAGAGAAATCCAGACAGACGGAGATAGAAAGATAGATAGATTGATAAATACACAGATAGACAGATAGAGAGGCAGAGACAGAGAGACAAAGACAGACAGA
>NC_091573.1:8470868-8473368 GCF_042767895.1 Penaeus vannamei | reverse complement strand
AGAAGGAGGAGGAGGAGGAGAAGAAAGAGGAGGAGGAGGAAAAGTAGGGGGAGGAGAAGGGAGAAGAGGTGAAGAAGGAAAAAGAAATGGAGGAAGAAGAGGAGAAGGAGAAGGAGGAGGAGGAGAAGAAGAAAAAGAAGAAGAAGAAGAGGAGGAGGAGGAAGAAGAGGAGAAATATCCATTCCATCTTCCATCCCTCTTTTTTCTTATTCATGCTGACAGATGTAGAAGGGTATGAATGAGAATGAATATCTTCGCAATACAAGAGATGTATTTTACCGGTTTCGAATATATCTTCGTCAGAAATACATGCATTAGAGAAATTACATAGCATATTTCTGAAGATATATTCGAAACCGGTTAAATACATCTGTTGTATTGTGAAGATATTCATTCTTATTCACACCTTTTCTATTCCCTTTTCTTCTCAGTCTTCTTCCTCCTGCTCCTTATCTTCGTCTACCGCCTTCTTTTATTACCTTTCCTTTTTTCTTCCCCTTCCCATTCTTCTGTTTCTTCTTTTTCTTCACTCCTTCTCCTCTATATATCTTCTGTCTGCTTTACCTTCGTCTTCTCCTCTCCTTCCCTTTCCTATTCTCCCTTCTCCTCGTGTTCTCCCCCCCCCCCCCCACCCCGTCTGGCGTAAATATACCTCGTCAATCTCCTTTCCGTCTTTATTCTCCTTTTCTCTCTTCTCCCTCCGCCCACTCGTCCTCAGCTTGCTATCCACCGTCTACCTCCCCTCCTAGCCCCCCCCCTCCAAGCAACCCCTCCGTTCGCAAATGAACTTTTTTTTTATCTTATCTCCTTTTTCAATCTCATTTTCTTTCTTCTCCTTCTTCTTATTCTCGTCTTCCCTTCTGACATTCCTTCTACGCTTCCCTCTCCTCTGTAAGTATGTTTATTTATTCGTTTCATTATCAGGGGGTCGTCTTCCTTTTTCCAGGTTTCTTCTTCTTTTCTTTCGTTTCCCTCTTTCTCCTCATTCTTCTTCTTCCTCGCTATCCACTCTTTCATTCCCTCCATCCACTCTTCCCCCAAGCCCCCCCCCCCCACAATCCACCCGCAAGCGCACTTCCAACTCTTCTTCCTCTCCACTCTCCTTCTTCTTTTCTTTCTCCTCCTTCTTCCCCATTCTTCCCTCCGCGCTTCTACGCCCCCGTCCCACCCCCCACCCCACCCCCCACGCCCGCAAGCAAGCACACCTGAACAAAACGCTCTTTGCCGACTCTGCTTCCACACTCTCAAGGAAGCTCTCAACCCTTCTCGAGACAGCGGCCAGGAGAGATATGCAAATTAGCTAAATAACCTTCTTGCGCATGCGTCGTGGCGAGCGAACGAGCGGCGAGCGAACGAGCGGCGAGCGAACGAGCGGCGAGCGAACGAGCGGCGAGCGAACGAGCGGCGAGCGACGTCCGGATAACAAAAGCGAAGGATTGGATGCAGCGGCGGAGGTAATGAGGAATTTGCTGATGCACTGGACGCGTTCGGCTGAAGACACGTGCGGTTTGTTTACATTACGAGGTAGAGGGGGAGGGGTAGGGGGTAGAGGGGAGGGGAGGCTGTAATTTGGGGTGTCGGTGTTGGTTTTACGATAAATCATTTTACGGATGGTATTAATCTTTATATCGGGAACTATGATAACGATGATAAAGAAGAATTATTTGGATACGATTATAGAAAATGGGATAATAATAATGATGGTGTTGATACTGGTGCTCATAATAACAGTAAAAAATAATGATATTGACGTAATATTAACAACAACGATACAGCTACAAACAAAAATAACAAGAACAACAAAAACAACAAAACACAACACCGACAGCAGTAACATTACCAACAGTACTCCCCCCACAACAACAAACAATCTAAAAACACACACAAAAAATATTATGAAGATATCCCAGTCCCAATCAGTAGGACGTCCACCTCCTCCTTCTTCAAATCCTTTTTTAGGATATGGAAATAGGATCGGCGGGCGTACAGAGCGCGACTTGGAATACCAAGCATCCTACGACCTATCTAGGAATCTTTAAAACTCCTTTTAGCTCGGGCGTCAGACGTCCTGCGGGCGTGTGGCTGGTGTAATGCTGAGAAAAGGGATATGTTTATCTGACTGGTTGAAAATGAGGGTGTTTGAGATTGTTTGGTGTTTTATAAATGAGGGTATTTGGATGAGAGTAAAATGTTAGGTTGAAAATGAGGATGATTTTTTTTTCTTTTTTAATGAGAGTGTTAGGTTTAAAATAAGATATAAGCTGCACAATGAGGGTAGTAGGATGAAAATGAGGATGTTTGAGACTGGTGTTTTATAAATGAGAGTGTTTGGTTGAGAGTAAAATGTTAGGGTGAAAATGAGGATGATTTTTTTCTTCTTCTTTTTAATGAGAGTTAGGTTGGGAATAAGATATAAGCTGCACAATGAGGGTCGTAGGATGAAAATGAGGATGTTTTAGATTGTTTGGTGTTTTATAAATGAGGGTGATTGGTTGAGAGT
>NC_091573.1:8448368-8455868 GCF_042767895.1 Penaeus vannamei | reverse complement strand
ATTACAGCCATGATAATATACAAAGGTAATGACAATAATGGTGATAAAAATGATATGATGGTTATAATGACAATAATAACCCCCCAGATATGAAATTTTAATGCACTGGCAGTAATTATGAATGAGTTTGATCCTAAATTATTATCACAATCGCTTGTCTTTGCGTGCATTTATAGCCACATAGCAATTATTTTTAGAGAATAATTTTATAATAGTGAAAGAAGGACGGATGTAGCCTTTCTTTTTTTAGGTGTCTCATATGTGGTGTGTGTGTGTGTGTGTGTGTGTGTGTGTGTGTGTGTGTGTGTGTGTGTGTGTGTGTGTGTGTGTGTGTGTGTGTGTGTGTGCGTGCGCGCGCGCGCATACATGTAAAAAAAACATACAAACATACACGAATAATACAAACCACACAATGTCGCTCTCACTAGTTCTCCTTGTGCATTTGACAGCAAAAATTTGAATGTGTTTAATCCTACAAAACCTGATCATGTTTTTTTTTCACAATTGCTCTACAGCGTCCATTTGTAGCCACAGAACAATTTACTTTTAGAAAAGAAATGCATAGAGGCAAAAGAAGGACGGTCCGGAGATATATGCAAAGAGAGAAAGAGAAGAAAAATCAAACTAATCAAGAATGAAAATAAAAAAGGCTGATGATAATTAAATGAATGACAGTGGTAAGGGTGACCTGAACAGTTTTACAGATGACTATCGTAATAAAAGCAAAATTAAACTTAAGGACTGTCCTAAAAATAGTCAGACCTAAATTGTTGGAAAATTTGTCTATAACCCCATCTGACTTTCCTGAGTGGTTTCATATTTTCAAGTTCACACAACTAGAACTAATATTTATATTGATGTATTTTTGTATGTACACACGGCACCCTCTACCTTTGTCGTCATCGCGTCAGCTGTGAAGGCGCGGGGCCATTTGTTCTTCTCGAAGAGGAAACTGCTCTCGCTCTCTCTCTCTTTCTCTTTCTCTTTCTCTTTTTCTTTCTCTTTCTCTTTCTCTTTCTCTCTCTCTTTCTCTTTCTCTTTCTCTTTCTCTCTCTCTCTCTCTCTCTCTCTCTCTCTCTCTCTGCAGTAAGCAACAAACAGGAAACGGCTCAATTAACATTCGACACCGTGTGAAATAGTGTCAGGCAAGTATTCCACATCATTACTAATGCGGGGTTATCCTGAAGAAATGTAAAATTGGTAAAATTGTTGTCCGCGTCTGACGAGGGCACCCAAGCCCTGCTTTTGTTATTCCTAGGTATTTGAAAGGAACAACGAACAGAGTAGTAGTGGAGAAGTTTATATGATCTAAATCGATGGGAGAGAAGTATGACTGTGAATATAGGGCAAGCAATAAGGCATCAAATGAGAATATTTATTCTTGCAAATTATTTTTCCGATACTAATTATGTAAACTATGGCAATTGCCTTTTTTAACCTTCAATCTGACAATGTACATACCGTGTTGTTACAATGAAAATTAATGTTAAATCATTAGAGCGTAAAATAGATTGCTGAGACTTTTGAGAGAGAGAGAGAGAGAGAGAGAGAGAGAGAGAGAGAGAGAGAGAGAGAGAGAGAGAGAGAGAGAGAGAGAGAGAGAGAGAGAGACCAAAATAATAAAATCATGCAATTTTTTAGCTTTATTTCAGGTTGCTTATCTGTTTTTATCCTCTAAAGGACTGTCCAAACATTTGGCACCACGCGGGATAGTGTCAGTCAAGTATCCCATATCATTACTGAGGCGAAGTTATCCTAAACAAATATAAAACTGGAGTATTTTTGTCCTCGTCTCATGAGGGCACCCAAGCCAAAGATTATAATTGACCCAAACTCACAGTAATAACTAATTATTACTGGGTATTTTAAAGGAACCAAAAACAGAGAAATTGTGGAGAGGTTTATGATATTATCTAATCGATGGGGCTGAAACATGACCGTGACTATGGACGTGCAATAAGACATCAAATTTGAATATTTGTTCCTGAAATTATTTTTCTGACGCTGTTAATTTAATCTTTTATCTGAAAATGTACATACCATGTTCCTGCAATGAAGATTAAATTATTAACGCCCTGTATTTGTTAAACCTTTAGGACGCAACACATTTTCTCTGTAACCATCAGCATAACGAGAGAGAAAGAAAACCAATAACAAACAAACATGAAACCGTTAAAAAACAATCACAACAACAATAATAATATCACTGCAATAATGAGACAAATAATGTGAGGATAATAATCAACACGTAATGACAACGATTATAGTGATAATAATAATGATAATAAGATAATAACAATGAAATGATAATACTAATAATATAATAATCATAATGATAATCATAATAATGGTAAATATAGCAACAATAACATTATTGACAACAAAAACAACGATAATGATAATGACAAAAATAATTATATTAATAATGGTATTAACAGAGCAGTAAAAACACGCCACTCACCACCACTCCTCACCAATCCTGAGCCCCCGGGAAGCCCTAGCACGCCATTCACCACCACTCCTCACCAATCCTGAGCCCCCGGGAAGCCCTTGCACGCCACTCACCACCACCACTCCTCACCAATCCTGAGCCCCCGGGAAGCCCTAGCACGCCACTCACCACTCACCAATCCTGAGCCCCCGGGAAGCCCTAGCACGCCACTCACCACCACTCACCACTCACCAATCCTGAGCCCCCGGGAAGCCCTAGCACGCCACTCACCACTCACCAATCCTGAGCCCCCGGGAAGCCCTAGCACGCCACTCACCACCACTCACCACTCACCAATCCTGAGCCCCCGGGAAGCCCTAGCACGCCACTCACCACCACTCACCACTCACCAATCCTGAGCCCCCGGGAAGCCCTAGCACGCCACTCCTCACCACTCCTCACCAATCCTGAGCCCCCGGGAAGCCCTAGCACGCCACTCCTCACCACTCCTCACCAATCCTGAGCCCCCGGGAAGCCCTAGCACGCCACTCACCACCACTCCTCACCAATCCTGAGCCCCCGGGAAGCCCTAGCACGCCACTCCTCACCACTCCTCACCAATCCTGAGCCCCCGGGAAGCCCTAGCACGCCACTCACCACCACTCCTCACCAATCCTGAGCCCCCGGGAAGCCCTAGCACGCCACTCCTCACCACTCCTCACCAATCCTGAGCCCCCGGGAAGCCCTAGCACGCCACTCCTCACCACTCCTCACCAATCCTGAGCCCCCGGGAAGCCCTAGCACGCCACTCCTCACCAATCCTGAGCCCCCGGGAAGCCCTAGCACGCCACTCCTCACCACTCCTCACCAATCCTGAGCCCCCGGGAAGCCCTAGCACGCCACTCCTCACCACTCCTCACCAATCCTGAGCCCCCGGGAAGCCCTAGCACGCCACTCCTCACCAATCCTGAGCCCCCGGGAAGCCCTAGCACGCCACTCCTCACCACTCCTCACCAATCCTGAGCCCCCGGGAAGCCCTAGCACGCCACTCCTCACCACTCCTCACCAATCCTGAGCCCCCGGGAAGCCCTAGCACGCCACTCCTCACCAATCCTGAGCCCCCGGGAAGCCCTAGCACGCCACTCCTCACCACTCCTCACCAATCCTGAGCCCCCGGGAAGCCCTAGCACGCCACTCCTCACCACTCCTCACCAATCCTGAGCCCCCGGGAAGCCCTAGCACGCCACTCACCACCACCACTCCTCACCAATCCTGAGCCCCCGGGAAGCCCTAGCACGCCACTCCTCACCAATCCTGAGCCCCCGGGAAGCCCTAGCACGCCACTCACCACCACCACTCCTCACCAATCCTGAGCCCCCGGGAAGCCCTAGCACGCCACTCACCACCACCACTCCTCACCAATCCTGAGCCCCCGGGAAGCCCTTGCACGCCACTCACCACCACCACTCCTCACCAATCCTGAGCCCCCTGGAAGCCCTAGCATGCCACTCACCACCACCACTCCTCACCAATCCTGAGCCCCCGGGAAGCCCTAGCACGCCACTCACCACCACCACTCCTCACCAATCCTGAGCCCCCGGGAGGCCCTAGCACGCCACTCCTCACCACCACTCCTCACCAATCCTGAGCCCCCGGGAAGCCCTAGCACGCCACTCCTCACCACTCACCACCAATCCTGAGCCCCCGGGAAGCCCTAGCACGCCACTCCTCACCACTCACCACCAATCCTGAGCCCCCGGGAAGCCCTAGCACGCCACTCCTCACCACTCACCACCAATCCTGAGCCCCCGGGAAGCCCTAGCACGCCACTCCTCATCACTCACCACCAATCCTGAGCCCCCGGGAAGCCCTAGCACGCCACTCCTCACCACTCACCACCAATCCTGAGCCCCCGGGAAGCCCTAGCACGCCACTCCTCACCAATCCTGAGCCCCCGGGAAGCCCTAGCACGCCACTCATCACCACTCCTCACCAATCCTGAGCCCCCGGGAAGCCCTAGCACGCCACTCACCACCACTCCTCACCAATCCTGAGCCCCCGGGAAGCCCTAGCACGCCACTCCTCACCACTCACCACCAATCCTGAGCCCCCGGGAAGCCCTAGCACGCCACTCCTCACCACTCCTCACCAATCCTGAGCCCCCGGGAAGCCCTAGCACGCCACTCCTCACCACTCCTCACCAATCCTGAGCCCCCGGGAAGCCCTAGCACGCCACTCACCACCACTCACCAATCCTGAGCCCCCGGGAAGCCCTAGCACGCCACTCACCACCACTCACCAATCCTGAGCCCCCGGGAAGCCCTAGCACGCCACTCACCACCACTCACCAATCCTGAGCCCCCGGGAAGCCCTAGCACGCCACTCACCACCAATCCTGAGCCCCCGGGAAGCCCTAGCACGCCACTCACCACCACTCACCAATCCTGAGCCCCCGGGAAGCCCTAGCACGCCACTCACCACCACTCACCAATCCTGAGCCCCCGGGAAGCCCTAGCACGCCACTCACCAATCCTGAACCCCCGGGAAGCCCTAGCACGCCACTCACCACCAATCCTGAGCCCCCGGGAAGCCCTAGCACGCCACTCACCACCACTCCTCACCAATCCTGAGCCCCCGGGAAGCCCTAGCACGCCACTCCTCACCAATCCTGAGCCCCCGGGAAGCCCTAGCACGCCACTCCTCACCAATCCTGAGCCCCCGGGAGGCCCTAGCACGCCACTCCTCACCAATCCTGAGCCCCCGGGAAGCCCTAGCACGCCACTCACCACCACTCCTCACCAATCCTGAGCCCCCGGGAAGCCCTAGCACGCCACTCCTCACCAATCCTGAGCCCCCGGGAAGCCCTAGCACGCCACTCCTCACCAATCCTGAACCCCCGGGAAGCCCTAGCACGCCACTCCTCACCAATCCTGAGCCCCCGGGAAGCCCTAGCACGCCACTCCTCACCAATCCTGAGCCCCCGGGAAGCCCTAGCACGCCACTCCTCACCAATCCTGAGCCCCCGGGAAGCCCTAGCACGCCACTCACCACCACCACTCCTCACCAATCCTGAGCCCCCGGGAGGCCCTAGCACGCCACTCACCACCACCACTCCTCACCAATCCTGAGCCCCCGGGAAGCCCTAGCACGCCACTCACCACCACCACTCCTCACCAATCCTGAGCCCCCGGGAAGCCCTAGCACGCCACTCACCACCACCACTCCTCACCAATCCTGAGCCCCCGGGAAGCCCTAGCACACCACTCCTCACCACTCCTCACCAATCCTGAGCCCCCGGGAAGCCCTAGCACGCCACTCCTCACCAATCCTGAGCCCCCGGGAAGCCCTAGCACGCCACTCACCACCACCACAATCCTGAAATTATATATTAATGAAATGACATGAAATTATATATTAAATTATACACATTATACATATTATAAATCACACACATACATATATACATATTATATATCACACTCACACACACATTCATACACCCCCAAGTCGACTGAGCAATCGAAGTAAAGTTTCTTGCTCAAGGAAACACTGTCACCGGCCAGGGCTCGAACACTCGAACCTGGGCGGCCGGCACGCCCAAGTCCGATGCTAAAACCACTAGGCCATCACATCTCCACTGAAATATCAAATCAGGGGGGTTTAAAAATCACATATTTCCTTACTTTTGACATTCGCTATTATGAGCTTGTGGTTAGCGTAGGCATCGGTAGTCTAAAGGCCGTCACTCGCACTTTTTCCGCATTACTTTTCCATGGTCATTTTGGCTCGCGCAGTCACAGTAGCGATGAGAACCATGGAAACAGTCCGACCAAAATTCTAAACACAGGAAGATGGCTTCAACCCCTGCACAGGCTCTGGCGATGGTAAACGTTATTCAACCTATGTGGCGACGATTTAGTGCGAAACAACAAATGTTTAATGCTAAATAAGGGCATATTCTCGCTATTCTCATCCAATCAGCTGACGGGAACGTGGACACAAATGTAAACAAACAGGCGAGCAGTTACTTACAAATTTGTATCTGTTTTTATCAAATACAAGAGGGAATTTCGCCAATTTTGAAATATTATTTACAGTTTAGACTGACTTTTTGAATCGTTTTATACGATAAATACTTTTTTTTAATTACTTTAAAGATTAACTATTATAGCTTATCATTTGAACCAAAAAAAGACCACGGAAAACAAAGATAGGAAAGCACGTGCCACACCGATGAAAAAAATGTGAGGTTTAAAGCGCCAGCGCCATCTATTTTTCATATACGTAACCAAGAAAAGAGAACGTTTATAGGGGGACTATAAATTTATATAGATTTTTGTTTTGTTTTGTTTTAATTTTAAAGGTTTAGTTTCATTTGAAATTTTAGTCTTTTTTTTAATGACGAAATATACCAAAGAACTAATATATATATATAAATTTACATGGAATTATATAATTATTCTGTTCATTAATTTTTTTTTCTTATTAGAGATTTCTTTACTTACATTAAAATAAGGTTTTGCACTTTTTTCAGAAAAAGACAATAAAACATTAATAATTATCTCATGTGTATGAAATAGATAAAACAAAGAAAAGGTATGTAGACAAAAATTAGCCATAAAGTGAGGGGAAACTTAGAAAAACGAAAATAAGGGATAAAAAGAAAAAAAATGAATGAGAACGAGTGAGAGGAAAGGGAGCAAAATGATTAAGAAATGCGAGGAAGAAACAATAAAAAGAGATAGGGGTGTGTGTGTGTGTGGGGGGGGGGGGGTTGCGTCATGTTCATTCATAATTTGGGAGGGGGGGGGGGTGAATTACATTTTTTTAAAGAGGGGCGGGGGGGGGGGGGGAGGGTAAAAAACCGTTAAAATGTCGTGGGTGTCCCTTTATGTAACTGATATATATATATATATATATATATATACATACATACATATATTATATATATACATATATTATATAGATATATAGATATAAAATGTATGTATATATGTATATATATTTATAAATATGTATGTATATGTATGTGTGTGTGTGTATATATATATATATATATATATATATAT
>NC_091573.1:8399885-8404885 GCF_042767895.1 Penaeus vannamei | reverse complement strand
GTTTGTTTCTCTGTGTTGTTCTTCCTGCTTGTTTGTCAGTTTGTTGGTTTGTTTCTTTGTCTGTTTATAGTCTGTTTGTCTATCTACTCTTTTGCTTAATCAGGTACACAATCATTCATCCATTCATCCATTTGAGACAGTGTGAAGTTTCGTCAAGAATAAATGTCTAACAAATCTAAAGATAATAGAAAAGGATTAAAGTCTTTAATAAATCTAGAGATAGTAAAAAAGAGAAAAAATGGATAAAAGTCGTTAACAAATCGAAAGTTAGTAAAGAAAGAATGAAAGAAAGAAAGAAAGAAAGAAAGAAAGAAAGGAAAAAAACAGTAATTCCATATGATATTTAACATTTTCGTTAAAAGTATATTAGTATTGAAGTCTATTTTTCGGATGACGTGTGATCTGCTAACCCCCCCCCACCCCCACCCCCTACCTCCTACCCCCTACCCCCTCTCTCTTCCTCTTCACTCACCAAAAAAAATATTTTCTTTCTTGCCAACCGCCTCAGAAATTAAGAAACTTTGTTACGCAAAAAAAAACTCCACAAAGGATATTCTTTTCCCTATTAACCGCATATTGAAAAGCCGAGAATTCCAACTTCCAGAACTCCGCACACACCGCCTGAATATGCAATAAGCCAGAAGGAATACATTAACACGCTTCAATTAACCCTCCATCTTAATACCATTCATATCCCCGTCCTTCTTAGAAACAAAAGATCAAAGGCGTTCAGATCCTCCACGAAGGGAATCCGTACGAATGTCGACGTTATAGGGACTCGAAAACAATGGGATCCGATCTCTGTTTGGATCCGGAGGGCCGCGTCGCCTCAGCCTGTGGTGTCAGATGCACTTATGAATCTGATGGGGCGACGGCGAGGACAGTTCTGGGAACCGTGAGAAGGGGGAGAAGATAGAAAAAAGGGGGGAGAAGGGAGAGAGAGAAAAAAGGGGAAGAGGGAGAATGAGAAGAGAAAAAGGGGAGAGGGGAGGGTGAGGAGAGAAAAGAGTAGAGGGAGAGGGAGAAAAGAAAAGGGGGAGAGGGGAGAGGGGAGAGAGAAAGAAGGGGAAGAAGGAGAGTGAGAAGAGAAAAAGGGGAGAGGGGAGAAGGGAGAGAGAAAGAAGGGGAAGAAGGAGAATGAGAAGAGAAAAAGGGGAGAGAGAGAAAAGGGGAAGAGGGAGAATGAGAAGAGAAAAAGGGGAGAGGGGAGAGTGAGGAGAGAAAAGGGAAGATTGGGTATGGATGAAGAAGATAGAGAGAAAATGGAAGAGGAGATATTAGAAGAAAGAAAAGAGGAAGAGGGGGAAGGATGAAGATAAAGGGTGGGGGAAGGGAAGGAAGGGTATGGAGAGAAGGATGGATTTAAGATGAGGTAATAGAAGAAAGAGAAGAGGAAGAAGGAGTGAATGAGAGAGATAGAGAGAGAGAGAGCGAGAGATAGATAGATAGATAGATATAGAGGGAGACAGAGAGAGAAAGAGAGAGAGAGAGAGAGAGAGAGAGAGAGAGAGAGAGAGAGAGAGAGAGAGGGAGAGAGAGAGAGAGAGAGAGAGAGAGAGAGAGAATAAGTTTGAGGAAGTTCATGCGGCAGTAGATCTGTTCATTTTGCGCAAAAAATGAAAATAGATAAATGGCTGAAAAAAATAATAATGAAAAATAAAAGGATGAAGCCACAAACTAATCTCGTACCGATATCACCATCGTAATATCATTGATAGCATATCCATGATTGTTTCTATCACCTCTTTCTCCTTCCCCTCCTCCTCTTCCATCTTCTCCTCCTCTTCCTCTTCCATCTTCTCCTCCTCTTCCTCCTTTCCCTCCTCCTCCTCCCCTTCCTTCTCTTCTTCCTGCATCTCTTTTTTCCCCCTCCTCTTCCCCCTCCTCCTCCTACTTTTCTTCCTGTTCCTCCTGCTCCTCCTTCTCCTTCGCCTCAACTCCATCCTCATCCTCATCCTAATCATCACCATTATCATAATCATCATCATTCATATATCATCATCATCATCATCATTATCACCATCATCATCCTTAGTACCATCGTCACCATCATCACTATCATCCTTATCATCATCATCACCATCATCACTATCATCATCATCATCATCATCATCATTAGTATCTCTACCCTACCATTATAACTTTATCATTGCCACTTTGTAGAATCATTAATTACCAATGTTAGATGCCTTTTTTCATCAATAGATTGGTAAAGTTGCATATTACTCGTTTTATTGTAATTAAACTCTCGTTCTGTGTCTTCTTTCGTTTCTCTTTTTTTCCGTCTGCCTGCTTGTCTTTATCTGCCTCTGTCTTTCTTTCTGTCTGTCTGCCTTTGTCTGTCTGTATGTCTGTCTCTCATTCTCTCTGTCTCTGCCTCTCTCTGTCCGTCTGTCTGTCTACCTCTGTCTGTCTCTCATTCTCTCTGTGTCTGCCTCTGTCTGTCTGTATGTTTGTCTCTCATTCTCTCTGTCTCTGTCTGTCTCTCTCTCTGTCTGTCTGTCTCCTTTTTCTCCCTTCCTCTCTCTTTCTCTCTCTGCTCTGCTTTCGCTCTCTATCTCATGACAATCTTTGTTCTCCATTTTTCGACCCAATATCGTCTTGATTAGAAACGATTAATCCCAATTCCATCATCATTAAAGAACCAAATTTACATTTTTTTTTCTTTCGTTTTTCCCGCAGCGAACGAGAGCAAGTATTGGAATATATGCACCAGTACGACCATATGAAAAGGCAGCTTGAATTACTCCAGTAAGTTTTACTTTTATTCACAATTCGTAGATTCTTTCTTTCCGTTTCTTTTTTTGTATTCAAAATTCTTAGATTTTTTTTCTGTTTATATATTTTTTTCGCTTTACTTTTACTCATAATTCTTCGTTAGATTTTTTTCTGTTTATATTGTTTTCACTTAACATTTATTCACAATTCTTAGTTAGATTTATTCTGTTTGCATTTGTTCACTTAACATTTATTCACAATTCTTCGTTAGATTTTCATCTGCTTACATTTTTTCACGTATTGTATCGACAAGTATTGTATCGACATGAATGAGCTGTAATTTCTGGCAATTAGGATCTCGACACTAAGTCAACTTATATGGAGACAGATCGTCCAATTTTCGAATTTCCTAACATATTCTATTATCATGAAACCATGCATGACAGTCACAGTTCCTAATTACACCATGAACACAAGCGAAAATCAATCAAAGATATGTAATTTGTATTGTAAATCAATTCACAAGCACCTGTTGGGAAATCTCAGGTATCGACCATTAAGTCCAGAGCTTGTTATCATGGGTCGATCTAGTTAAGGTGATCTCTGTATCTATCTACTTATCTATTGTGATGGGCAAAGGACACCTTATCTTTTAAGGATGTAGGTTATGGTCTTCTTCTCACTTTCTTGTTGTTTTTATTTTTTATTTACTAATATTTTCATAGGATTTCTAAAAAAAAAAAAAAAAAAAAAAAAAAAAAAAAATATGCTGCAATATCGAAATGCTAAATACATATCTTGAAGTTTGGAATAATTGTTTATTTTCATTTCAAACTTTCGAACTTTCCACAACTTTGCTATGAATAGTTTTCTTTCAGTAGTTCGAGCTCTCCTTCTAACTGGCTTTCCAGATTTTGGTTGTCAATATTCTTTCCTTAGACACACACACGCCCAATCACACGCACACACACACACACACACACTTTCACCAATACGAACCACATACACACACACACGCACACTCACTCACACACACACACACACACACACACACACACACATACACACACACACACACACACACACACACACTCACACACACTCACACACTCACTCACACACACACACACACACACTCACACACACACATACACACACACACACACACACACACACACACACACACACACACACACACACACACACACACACACACACACACACACACACACACACACACACACACACACACACACACACACAAACATTCACCAATACAAACCAACCTTTTTCCGCATACATTACAGCACACACAAATAACAATAATCATGATAGTAACAATAAATAAGTTAATGAATGTGATGAATGAAATGAATGAGTAAAGCTTTAATTGATTAATGAACAATTAAAAAATAATAGTGTTACATGAATAACCATATAGATATACAAACCAAACAACCAAAAAAGAAAACAAAAAAAACATCTAAATATACAAGAAAGCCGATCAATGCATAACCAACCAACCGACCGACTATCCGACCAACCAATAAACCACACAACATAACCCCCCCCCCCCCCAAAAAAAAAAAAAAAAAAAAAAAAAACTCCAATTGGCTCTCACAACATAACCCCCCCCCCCCCTAAAAAAAAAAAAGAAAAAAAAAAAAAAACTCCAATTCTCTCTCGCCCCCCCCCCCCCCGCCAGCGAAGCCAACAAGAGGCTCCAAGACACCAACGACACCATGAGGGACCCCATGGAGTTCGAGGGGCGACGGTCCCCGCTGGGTTCCAGGTGCTCCAGCAACAGGGGCTCGTTGAGGCAGCCGAAGGAGAGGAGGCGGAGCAAGAGGTGAGAGAGGGGAGGGAGAGCGAGAGGGAGGGAGGGAGAGCGAGAGGGAGGGAGGGAGAGAGGGGTTTAGGGTGTAGGGGAGGGGGCGGGGGGTGAGAGAGAGGGGTTTAAGGCGTAGGGAGGGGGGGGGGTGAGAGAGAGGGAGAGAGGGAGAGGGTTTTAGGGCGTAGGGGAGGGGGGCGGGGGGGGGGTGAGAGAGAGGGGTCTAAGGCTTAGGGGGGGGGGGGAATCTAAGGGTTTGAAGACGTAAGGGGGGGGGGAGAGGGCTTTAAGGCGTAGAAGGGGGGGGGAGAGTTTTAAGGCGTAGAGGGGGGGAGAGGGATTTAAGGCGTAGGGAGGGGGGGGGGTGAGAGAGAGGGAGAAGGAGAGAGGGTTTTAAGGCGAATAGGGGGGGGGGTCGAAGGGTTTGAAAACGTTGGGGAATCTAAACGCG
>NC_091573.1:8387385-8392385 GCF_042767895.1 Penaeus vannamei | reverse complement strand
TGTGAGAGCCTTTGCGGTCTTGTGACTGGGGGGGGAGGGTGAAGTTACGATTTATTGTTATATTTATAGTTATATATAGATTTATAGTTATGTTTTTAGATATATATAGATATATAGTTATGTTATTGGTTATATATAGATTTATAGTTGTGTTTTTAGATATATATAGATTTATAATTATGTTTTTAGTTATATATAGATTTATAGTTATGTTATTGGTTATATATAGATTTATAGTTATGTTTTTAGTTATATATAGATTTATAGTTATGTTTTTAGTTATATATAGATTTATAGTTATGTTTTTAGTTATATATAGATTTATAGTTATGTTATTGGTTATATATAGATTTATAGTTATGTTATTGGTTATATATAGATTTATAGTTATGTTATTGGTTATATATAGATTTATAGTTATGTTATTGGTTATATATAGATTTATAGTTATGTTATTGGTTATATATAGATTTATAGTTATATTGGTTATATATAGATTTATAGTTATGTTATTGGTTATATATAGATTTATAGTTATGTTTTTAGTTATATATAGATTTATAGTTATGTTTTTAGATATATATAGATATATAGTTATGTTATTGGTTATATATAGATTTATAGTTATGTTTTTAGTTATATATAGATTTATAGTTATGTTTTTAGTTATATATAGATTTATAGTTATGTTATTGGTTATATATAGATTTATAGTTATATTGGTTATATATAGATTTATAGTTATGTTTTTAGTTATATATAGATTTATAGTTATGTTTTTAGTTATATATAGATTTATAGTTATGTTATTGGTTATATATAGATTTATAGTTATATTGGTTATATATAGATTTATAGTTATGTTATTGGTTATATATAGATTTATAGTTATGTTTTTAGTTATATATAGATATATAGTTATGTTTTTAGTTATATATAGATTTATAGTTATGTTTTTAGTTATATATAGATTTATAGTTATGTTTTTAGTTATATATAGATTTATAGTTATGTTTTTAGTTATATATAGATTTATAGTTATGTTATTGGTTATATATAGATTTATAGTTATGTTATTGGTTATATATAGATTTATAGTTATGTTATTGGTTATATATAGATTTATAGTTATGTTTTTAGTTATATATAGATTTATAGTTATGTTATTGGTTATATATAGATTTATAGTTATGTTATTGGTTATATATAGATTTATAGTTATGTTATTGGTTATATATAGATTTATAGTTATGTTATTGGTTATATATAGATTTATAGTTATGTTTTTAGTTATATATAGATTTATAGTTATGTTTTTAGTTATATATAGATTTATAGTTATGTTTTTAGTTATATATAGATTTATAGTTATGTTATTGGTTATATATAGATTTATAGTTATATTGGTTATATATAGATTTATAGTTATGTTATTGGTTATATATAGATTTATAGTTATGTTTTTAGTTATATATAGATTTATAGTTATGTTTTTAGATATATATAGATATATAGTTATGTTATTGGTTATATATAGATTTATAGTTATGTTTTTAGTTATATATAGATTTATAGTTATGTTTTTAGTTATATATAGATTTATAGTTATGTTATTGGTTATATATAGATTTATAGTTATATTGGTTATATATAGATTTATAGTTATGTTTTTAGTTATATATAGATTTATAGTTATGTTTTTAGTTATATATAGATTTATAGTTATGTTATTGGTTATATATAGATTTATAGTTATATTGGTTATATATAGATTTATAGTTATGTTATTGGTTATATATAGATTTATAGTTATGTTTTTAGTTATATATAGATTTATAGTTATGTTTTTAGTTATATATAGATTTATAGTTATGTTATTGGTTATATATAGATTTATCGTTATGTTATTGGTTATATATAGATTTATAGTTATGTTATTGGTTATATATAGATTTATAGTTATGTTATTGGTTATATATAGATTTATAGTTATGTTATTGGTTATATATAGATTTATAGTTATGTTTTTGGTTATATAAGCGTGAATTCGTAGCGATGGTTTGGTTAGAGTTCTAGCTTGCTTTTATTTTTTCTTATTTTCTTGTTTTATTTTATTATTTATTTTATTATTTCTCTTTTACTTTAATGTTGAGTTATGGTGGATCTTTGCTTCCGATTGGTTGTTATAACCTGGCTTCTTGGCCGATGTAAAGGTAGGAATAGGGGAAAGATGATTAAACATTGCGAAATGGACGCATTCGCATGATGTTCCGACCTTTTTGAAAATTGGAGAGAGCAAAATGATCGACCATATTCACAGAGCACCCGTAACTTTTGTGACGTCATCAAAATAAACCCCATGTGCTTTTTTCAGACGACTGTTTCCCTTAGATAATAAATTTCCATTCACAGCTTTGCCAGGGATTCTATATGATGTTATTTTAGTGGCCTTCTTAAATTATGGTTTCGTGCAAAATGAGACTTTTGAGTTTTTTGCTGTGTCATGATTTTTTTCTGTAATTTGAGAATCTGTTACATACCTTTTTCCTTCTCGTAACTGGTTGTCCAATTTTTGTGTAAAAAGAATTTGAGTGGTTTGTTCTGCTCCTTAGTAATTCAGAAAAGTAAAATGCTTTTCATATTCTCTAAAGGATAATTCAGTATTCCATAAGTTTGTTATGTTCTTTAGTAATTCAGAGATGTAAAATGCCGTTCATATTCTCTTCACAATAATTCAGTATTCCATAATACCATTTCCAACTCGCGCTCGAATATTCATCTTTTTCCCTTCTGCCTTATCAATAAACAATTCTGTTCAGACAAGGAAATGTGGAAAACAAGATTTATTGTAAAAACTTAGATATATATTTATTATTAAAACTTAGATATATAAGATTTATTGTAAATGTTTATATATATATTTAATCGATTTTGTCCCCACCTGATGCTCGTGAGCCCTATAATGCCTTATCATATCATATCTTATCCAAGATTTCTTCTTCACAATAGACGAATCAGGGGCTTTGTACATTGTCATACCCGACTGGATGGATAACAGGCCTTATTGAAAGCGCTGCTCTGATCGCCAGCTGTAGACAGGTCGTTCTAAGAAGCAGCGCCCTTTGCACCTCTTGTTCATTCAGCATCTATTCGAATTCTATTTTGCATTGGAAAGTTCTCTTGTACTCTAGACTTCCTTTTTTTTGGAATCATCTATTTATTTACGTCTTTGTAGGACGGACTTTTGGAGTTAGCATTTTTGCGCTATCTATAAAAGCATATAAACAAAATAGGTTTTATTTGCCGGGGAGAGTAACAGAAAACTCCCCGCGGAAGCTTTTGTAAAATATATTTTTTGTCAAACTATTCAAAGGTGTTTTTTCTGCTTTCTTTCATTCCTTTCTTTCTTTTTTTATTTCACTTTTCCTGTTTCATTTATATATTTTTGCTCTTTTTCTTTTTCTTTTTCTAATTTTTTCATTGGCCTTTTTTTTGCCAAAAGTCATTTCAGATGGTTTGAAAAAAATCTTTTTTAACTTGCACCTCCCCGGTTAGCGATCCCGGAAGCTATCCTTATGGAGAACTTCCGATTGTCCAAAATCATCCGCTTTTCATATACACCTTCAGGCGCCTCGTAAGCCTCGTGGGAGACCGACAGAGCGGATTGCTTTCCTTGCCCGGTCGATGGAGCAGCTGTCGGGGCGCTGTTCACATACACGCACACAAACATTTACACGTACACACATACACACACAAATATATGATTATATATATATATATATATATATATATATATATATATATATATATATATATATATATATATATATATATATGTATATATATATATATATATATATATATATATATATATATATATATATATATATATATACATGTATATATGTATATATATATATATATATATATATATATATATATATATATATATGTATATATTATATATACATAAATGTATATATATATGTATATATATATATATATATATATATATATATATATATATATATGATACGCATACACACACACGCACATACACACACACACACACACACACACACACACACACACACACACACACATACATACATACATACATACATACATACACACACACACACACACACACACACACACACACACACACACACACACACACACACACACACACACACACACACACACACACATATATATATATATATATATATATATATATATATATATATATATATATATATATATATATATATATATATATACATATATATGTATATATATATATATATATATATATATATATATATATATATATATATATATATATATATATATATATATATATATATATATATATATATATATATATATATATATATATATATATATATATGAATAACATCAGCATTCTCTCATTTTCTTATCTATTGCGTCACCCTTCCCTTTCCTGCCCTCCGTCTCCACTTCGAAAATGAGTCGTCTTTGGTGACTCGATTTCAGTGCGTCTGAGCTCGTCGTTGGAGTCCGACTCGAGACCCGAAGGCCGTGTGTTCCGCCTGTGTGTTGTTGTTCCTGGCGAGAGAGCGGAGATATTATTTCCGGGTGGGATTTGGGCGTGTGTTGGGGCTCTGGTCTTTCTCCTTCCTCGATTATTTTTTGTCTGCCTTTGTCTGTCTGTCATCGTCTCTCTTTCCCTCTCTCTGTAAATGTATCTATCGATCACTTTCTTTCTCTTACTTTCATTCTCTTTCTCATTATATTCGATTCTCTGCTTGTCTGTGTGTCTATATCTCTGTGTCTCTTTCTCTTTCTCTCAACTTTCCTGTCTGTAGTTATGTATATCTCTTCCTCTCTCTTTATCTGTCAACGTATCTGTCTGCTTCTCTCTCTCTTTCTCTCTCTCTCTCGCTTCTCTCTCTCTCTCTCTCTCTCTCTCTCTCTCTCTCTCTCTCTCTCTCTCTCTCTCTCTCTCTCTCTCT
>NC_091573.1:8372139-8374385 GCF_042767895.1 Penaeus vannamei | reverse complement strand
TTTTTTTTTTTTTTCTTCATGATTTATTTGCACTACATGCTATTCTGTATAAGTTTGACATTATCATCGTAATTACTTACCAGAGTAATTACTCTAGTAACATTAAAGATTTAATTCTTGTTTTTATTTAACATAGTGATTTACTTACATATTATTTTTGTACATTATGGAAATTCTCTCTCTCACTCTCACACACACACACACACACACACACACACACACACACACACACATACACACACACACACACACACATATATATATATATATATATATATATATATATACATATATATATATATATATATATATATATATATATATATATATATATAGGTCTATTTATATATATATATATATATATATATATATATATATATATATATATATATATATATATATATATATATATATATATATATATATATCGCTATATGTATACGCACAGTGTAGATGTGTGTATGTGTGTGTCTGTGCATCTGTGCTTGTATACATAATCATAAAATCCACGTATTCCCTGCCCCATGCACTTCTCTCCTGCCTCCTCCGGCACCTGTCCCGGCCGCGTCGTCCCGCTCACCTGTCGCGCTCCGTCACCGCAGAACGCCAGCCATTGATTCCCCGACAAAAGGCCCTCGTCTTTTTCTCGGGCCTTTTAATGGGACGGAATAGATATCAGATAAGGCAAGCGAAGCATCTGTCAGAGAAATCGCCAGTTAGGTTACACTGAGATATTTTTGAAATGCCATCAATGGTGTGTTTATTTTTTCGTGTTTTTTTTTTCTGAAAATACAATATAGGGTTAAAGTTCTAGCGAGGG
Source organism: Penaeus vannamei (assembly GCF_042767895.1). Lineage (NCBI taxonomy): Eukaryota > Metazoa > Arthropoda > Malacostraca > Decapoda > Penaeidae > Penaeus > Penaeus vannamei. The sequence continues at coordinate 8,373,565 of NC_091573.1, read as the reverse complement.
TATGACAGTAGAAAAAAAGTAAAAAGGGCAAGGTATAACACAAAAAATAAAATAAATGTTCTCAATAGTTGACGGCATATGTATTATTAGCTCCTGTTGTATCCTAGAAGGTGAACTGCCAAAGCATTATCATCATTGCGAACAATATCACGATTTCTCCTCATTAATATGGTTTTGCATCATCGCAATAATCGATGTAGTCATCATCTTACATCACCATCCATCCTGCAGATCGTATGTACAGTCGCGATCATAAAAAAAAAAAAAAAAAAAAATCAAGCATGTTTCGAATACCCACTTAATATCACACTTTGTTGTGAGACGGCTTCGAAGCTTCAATTCGTGAAAGGACTGGGACCGGATTCTCAAACGCGTTAAGGCGCCTCATCTCCTTAATTAAGTTACAGCCGAGCGATCTTTCGACCCATCCACAGAGCAAGGGACCCGCCATATTGGTGCGAGTTAAGGCGCCATTGGTTAAGTCAAGGAGAGAGCAGCCTTTGGCGCTTTTGGCGGCCGGGAAAGCGACACTTCGCTCTTATACAATGGGAAAGACAGCAGGACGGTTAAGGCCTCCAGCGCGCTTTAACTCCTTTGAGAATCCAGCCCTTATTCGCCCCTCCACGGCCGTGAACAAGAGATCCGTCGTGACTGAAGCTTCGAAACCTCGTGGCGTAATTAGGAAAGGTCACATTGGGTGTTCGAGACAGAATTCGAAACCTTTTGGACTAAAGTTGCTTTTTCGTGCCTGCAAGGTGTTTCAAAATCATTTTCGGTGAAAATCTGATTATTTGAAGTGGATTTTAAAAATGAGTATCGGCTTAACATGTAAAATGTGCAAAATGTGGAAAACGTGTAAAATGGAGAGAAATATATGTTTAAACAAAGTTGAAAACATGAGAGGCTTAAAAAAAGCGTGTATAAAAACTATGAATGCTCTTGTATTTAATCACTTTAGTTTAGTAAACCATTTTCGCGCGCACATTTGAGTGTGTCTTTGTAAGTGTGTACATGTCTTAAAAAAAAAAAAAAAAAAAAAAAAAACGTACTTAGTGAATATATTATGACAACGTACTTTCCTCCACATCGTCAATTTCGTTATAAGCTCTTGCATAAGAGTCATGAAGCAATCGCGAACCTGTTTGATTACCATTCATCTGAAAAGCGTACTGGCGACATCAAAGGACTTTACGTAACTGGAATAACAGATAATGCATTTCGTATTACATATGTGCATTATATGTAGCAACTCGTGTGTTCGTTTTTATAGGATAGTCTGTCTTTGTAACTACGCGTGGGTGCATAATTATTTACGAGTACACACACACACACACACACACACACACACACACACACACACACACACACACACACACACACACACACACACACACACACACACACACACATACACATGTATGATATG
>NC_091573.1:8364639-8367139 GCF_042767895.1 Penaeus vannamei | reverse complement strand
GCCAATAACTGAAATGGAAACTATATTGATAACAACAATAATATAACATTGCACATGACGAACAAACAAGAATATGGATAAATATGTAAACCACATAACTCGCTCGTTACTGTAAATGGTAATAACACTGCTGCTCCTAAACATAACATCCGTTTTCTATGCAGCGAGGGGAGAAGAGGGGGGGGGGGGTGCGAGGGGAAGGGAGGGAGGAGCGGGAGCAAGGGAGATGAAGGAGAAGGGAGAGGGAATAGAGGAAAGGAGGGAAGGGAAGGGAAGGGAGGAACGAGAGGAGAGGGGGGAGGAGGGATGGGAGGGAAGAGGGTGGGGGAGAAGGAAGAGAGGATAGAGAGAATGAAGAAGAGGAAGGGAAAGGAGGGAAGAAAGGGAAGGAGGATAGAAAGAATGAAAAGAAGAGGAAGCAAAATAGAAATGAAAAGAGAATGAAAGAGAGGGAGGGAAAGGAGGGAAGAAAGGGAAAGAGGATAGAGAGAAAATGGAAAAAAAGAGGAAGCAGAATAGAAATGAAAAGGGCGAAAAGGAGAGAAAAGAGGAAGGGAAGAGAATAGATGGAAAAGAGAACAGGTGAGGGGGGAGGGCGGGGATTGAACATGAAGCGAACTCTTTTAAAAATGAACAACAACGGAATTGAATTGAGAACCTTATCTCTGTGTGAGGATTCTGTGCCGATCCAGCTCCCAGTCCTCGAGGGGAGGGGACTAATATGTTATAATATTGATTCGCTTTTGATTGTTCAACTTGATATAAAGTAATAATAATGATAATAATAATAATGATAATGATGATAACAATATTCAGCTAGGGAATATGGTAACGACAATAGTAATAACGAAAATAATGATCATAGAGATGATAATGGTGATAATGCTACTGATACTAGCTATCTTATCAATAACAACCATAATACTAATCATAACAATGAGATTCATGATAAGAACAAGGATACCCCCCATTAGAAATTATAGTAAAAATGACAATGATTATATTTATTATGATCATGACGATGGTAATCAAGGAGCATTTCACTTCGAAAATCCCGTACACCACATCTGGAAAAAAACCGGAAATCCTTTAAAAATACTTTTGAAAATCCGAGAATCTCCAGAAAAGAATCCTAAAATCTCGCAAATATTCCATTCGCAGCAATCTTTTCACAAAATCTTGGTAATTGTAATATAAATGCCTTTTTAAAAATCGGTAAAATGAAGTGCCACAAACATCACCAAACACCGGAGCAGTTGAAGGCTAGAGTGCTCTGTTGTGGTCGCTGTGCAACTCATTGTTCGTTGCCATGGAGTTCGATAGATAAACACAGCCTCGATCTGACGCAGAGGATCACAAAAACACAGCTGATTCAATAACAGCCAAGATGAATTTTATCCCAGGTTTCCGACGATACAGACCAACCTTTCGAAAAAAGTCCCTGTGAACCCTATCGACCAAGCTGACGGTGCTGAACTGGAAGAAACCGTGTCATGAATTTTTGTCCTAAAATAATGCAATTTTAGAGGAATTTTCATGTCTGAAGTGTCTTTTTTTAGACTTTCAAGCTTCATGTTTCAAGGTATTTGGTTGGTCTGTTGGGTACACAGAGATTTTTAGTATCTTTCAGCCAACGGATTCCTTTTCAGGGAAAGCAGAACTTTATCAAGATGAAGCAGAAATGCCGGGAAACGATTACGCTGAAGTTAAGCACTAAGGCTTAAACTTCCAGAAATAGCCACAGTTAGTTCATAATTTGAGCATTTTAAAAGGAGCAATCCTGTTTCTGAGAAAAAAAAGGTGAATAGACATTATAGAGTTCATCTCAAGGGTAAGCCATCAGATTATAATATGAAAAAGAAAAATCGAGATATTTTGTCAAAAGGGTTGCAGTAACTTCCAGCAGTCATGTTTTAGGGTAAGAAGTGCATTTCATGTGGATCCTGTAAGGTAACAACTGATAAGTTTAGTTTTTGAAACATTTGCGATGATTTAATGTTTTATAAACGACTTTGAAAACTCGAACTCTGGAAATCCCTGACAAATCTGCTGGAAATCCCGGTAAAAAATGGGATTATAGAAATCCCGGAAATCTCGTACGTTATTTTGGGTAGTGAAATGCTTCTCGATAATAATGGTGATAAAAAAGAAAATAAGAAGAATAAGAATTATTATTATTACTATCATTATTTTGACTAATTATAATTATCATGATCAGCATCTTTTTTACTATTATCATAACAATAACGACAACAAGAAACCAGGCACAACAACGGTAGAAATGATACTGACCAGAAGAATAAGAAAATGATAAAATAGCGGCGACAATAACAAAAATGGGGACAATAACAATAACCACAAAATACCTCCATGCAACGAGACGCATGATGGCGCTTTGAAATTATCGAAGAAAAGGAGAATCAAGGAAGAGGGAATCTTCTTAGAGGAAAAATGAGCGTCTTCCTGCGTCGCCCAGTCAACGCAGTTTGTCCTCAGTCGC
>NC_091573.1:8349639-8352139 GCF_042767895.1 Penaeus vannamei | reverse complement strand
AAAGATATTCATTCAGTAAATATTTAAAAAGGGAGAGACACGGAAGTGAAACTTAACAAGAAAGTTGAGGTCATGTTCAAGTTTGTGATAACAATTTGATATTTCATACAGGGAAAGAGACAGAGACGTGAAGGGTAAACCTGAAGGGAAAATAGAAGGAAGGGAGAAAGAGATAGACAGAGAGAGATAGAGATATATAGATAGATAGAGAGGGAGAGAGAGGTGAAAGGAAAATAATACGAGGAAATAGAAGGGAGAAAGAGAGAGAGAGACATAGATTTTATAGAGGGAGAGAGAGAGAAACTCACAAAGGAAACGAGTGATATTTAAACATATATAGAGAGAAATAGGTAGATAGATCGATAATAGATATAAAGATATATATATAAAAAGAGAGAGAAAGAGAGAGAGAGAGAGAGAGAGAGAGAGAATTGCTTTCTCTTCGTGTTTATTTCATTATGTGCTCATCCATTTACACGTGCTTAGTAATAGATAACTAAATATTCTTTCAAGCATTTTAACAATTCTATTAGGAAGTCCTATTACATAAGCATTATCTACACGCGAGGAACAGAGAACTAAACTAGGCGCCAAAACTTGTTGTCGTGACGTCATAGCCACATTTTCGTGACGTCATGGGACAATCGTGACGTCACTGACACATTATCGGGACATCATGGGATAGTCGTGACGTCATTTTTTTACTTAATCTAAAAATGATAGACGATAACCAATCAAAAAAATATATAATACAAGCAATGATTCAGTTATATGGAAGAGAAACGAAACGGAGAGTAAAAAACAAAAAAAAAAGAAAAAAAGAAAAGAGAATGAGATAAATAAGGAAGAGAAGCGAAACGAAAATTTAAAAAAAGAAAAAAGAGAGAGAATATGAGATAAATACATCAATAAACATAAAAACTAGCTCCAAAAAATACAATCAACGATCATAACTAGACCATCTAAAAAAAAAAAAAAAAAGTGTAAAAAGTAAAAAAAAGTAAAAAGTAAAAAAAAAAAAAAGCAAAAAAGTGAAAAAAACAAAAAAATAAATAAATAAAAAATAAATAATGATAATAAAATTAAAGATGCTATTCGCCCTTCTTGCTTCCGCAGCAGCTTCTCTTGGAGTCGTTGGCCGTGACCTTGAGCGCTGACGTCTGGATCTCCACGTCCTCGTTCGTTACCATTTGCCTGCGGGAGAGAGGGAGGGTTAGGAGGAGAAGAGGGGAAGGAGGAGAAGAGGGGAGTTAGGGAGGAGGAAGGAACAGTAAGTGGGGGAGGGGGAGAGAGGGGAAGAGGAGGGGGAGGGGAGAGGAGAGAGGGAGGGTTAGGGAGGAGAGGAGAAATGAGGGGAAGGAGTGGGGGAGGGAAGGGGGAGGGGGAGGGAGGGGAAGGGATGGTGAGAGAGGGGAAGGATGGAGGAGAGGGAGAGAGAGGAGAAGAGGAGATAGAGGGGAAAGAGAGGTGAAGGACATGGGAAGTGGGGGAGGGGGAGAGAGGGGAAGGAAGCGCCAGGGAGGGGGAGAGAGGGGACGGAGGAGTGGAGGAGGTGGAGGGTTAGGAGGAGAGGAGAAGGGAGGGGGAGGAGGGGAGGGAGGGGAAGGGAGGGGGAGAGAGGGGGAAGGAGGAGGGAGGCAGAGAGAGGAGAAGAGGGGAGAAGAGGGGAAAGAGGAGGAAGGAAATAAGGGGGGAGGGGGAGAGAGGGAAAGGGAGGGGAGGGAGGGGGAGAGAGGGTATTTGGAGGAAAGAGAGGGGAGGGTTAGGAGGCGAAGAGGGGAAGGAGGGGGGAGGGGGGGAGGGGGAACAGGGGAAGGAAGGGGGAAAGGGGTGAGGGAGGGGAAGGAAGAAGGGGGAGGGGGAGGGTTAGGAGTGGAGAAGAGGGGAAGAAGGGGGGAGGGGTTAGGGAGGAGAAGAGGGGAAGGAGGGGGAGGAGAGAGATATAGCGGAAGGATGAGGGGGGAGGGGGAGGAGGAGGGGGAGGGGAGGGGAGGAGGAGGTGGAGGGGGGGACTGACGGGAATGTTGGAGGGGAGAAGGGGGATATATAGGAGAGGAGGGGAGGGGGAGGAGGGGGTAGGGGAGAGAGAGAAAGGAAGGAGGGGAAAGGGAGAGAGAGGGGATGAGAGGGGGAGTGAGGGGGAGGGGGAATGTGAGTAGGGGAGGGGGAGGAGGGGGATGGGGAGAGAAAGGGAAGGGAGGGGGGCGGGGAGTGAGGGGGAGGGGGAGGAAATGAGAGGAGGAGAGAGGGGAGGAATGAGGGGAGAGGGGGAGGAATGAGGGAGAGGGAGTGAGGGGAAAGGGAGAGAGAGGAAGGAGGGGGAGGGGGAGGAGGGGAAAGTGGAGAGAGAGAGGAAGGCAGGGGGAGGGGAATGGAGGGGGAGGGTAAGGAGGGGAAGTGCGAAGGGGGAGAGGAGAGAAAGGGCAGAAGATTAACATTAATAATACAGTCAACGCCTAATATAACAGTCCGAAAGGATGGGGAGGGGTTAGGAGGAGAA
>NC_091573.1:8320000-8331639 GCF_042767895.1 Penaeus vannamei | reverse complement strand
TCCGTAACTAATCATGAAAGCATAAGCAGTCAAAGGAATACTCAGACCAATTGCTTGAATAAAAACGCCTTTATTAAATATATTTTTATTAAGCTTTCACCTGTGGCATGGATTTCGATAGGTTTGTGTAGATGCCCTACAGTCATGGACCTGTAGTGTCTCAAAGCTAATGTATCGATGCTTATGTTATAGATGAAAATGTTATGTAATAAAACATTTAGTAAATGTATTTATGACAACTGCACTCTGTAAATTCCATTTTATTTAACACAAGCGTACGTAGACATTTTCCGGATCTCCCCTTCATAGGAAACTCCTTGTACTCATTTCCCCAAGAACTTACAGGACGAGCAAGGAATTCAAAGGAAGGAGGAGAGAGAGAAGGAGGGAGGAAGGGAGGGAGGGAGGGGGAGAAGAAGAGAAAGAGAGGGAGGGAGAGAGAGAGCGAGAGAGAGAGAGAGGGAGGGAGGGATGGAGGGAGGGAGGGATGAATAGAGAGAGAAAGAGAGAGATAGAGAGCGAGAGAGAGAGAGAGAGAGAGAGAGAGAGAGAGCGAGAGAGAGAGAAATAGAAAAAGAGAGAGGGAGGGATAGAGAGAGAGAGAGAGCGAGAAAGAGAGAGAGAGAGAGAGAGAGAGAGAGAGAGAGAGAGAGAGAGAGAGAGAGAGAGAGAGAGAGAGAGAGAGAAAGAGAGATGAAGCGAGGGATGGATAGACACATAGATAGATAGAGAGAGAGAGAGAGAAGGGGAACCAATGAACGCCGTATGGTGGTATGATTATCATCAAACCTTCACCACTAAATCGATGTAATTTGTGTGCATCTATTTGAAATTCAGTATCACATTTTTATAAAAAAAAAAAAAAAAAAAAGTGTCAACTCCAATTGTTCATAGAAAAAAACGAAAGGAGAAAACGAGGAACACGATACAGATACATGAAATAACGAAGGAGAAATCTTATTTCTTATTAATCACTTGCCATGATTTATATATCGTATCCTTATCTGTCATTTGGAAACAATTCATATACGTGAAATACCATATACATAAAATGAACACAGATACATGAAATAACGAAGGGGATTTTTTTTTATAAATCACTTACTATGATTTATATATCGTATCCTTTTCTTTCATTTGGAAACAATTCCTTTACTGACTTGAACGAATTAATATGAAAAGAGAAAATAATGCTGGATATTGAATTTCCTGAACATCCGGTATATATGATCTTCAGAGTAAAATAACTTCCTGCATAACCAAGTCATGATAAATATTCATAAATTTTACACATAAAACCGACACGTGGAGAAAGACTGATGTTTCTAGAATAGTTAGGAGTAGTTAAGTATTGTATGAAACTCATTTGTGGCTCTGGAGAACTTCAGCTGAAACTTGACTTGATTAGAATCTGATCAAAGGGGCATAGATCATCCTAAGATTTTATTAAAATTAATGATTTTTTATATTAATTTTACATTTATCATTATTATCATTATCATTGATGTTGTTGTTGTTATCATTACTATTATCATTGTTGTTGTTATTATTATTATTATTATTATTATCATTATCCTTATTATTGTTGTTATTAATATTATTATTATTATCATTATCATCATTATTATCATCATCATCTTCTTCATAACCATCATCATCTTTATCATTAACATCATTTTTATTGTTACCATTATTACTATTATGATAATCACTTTTTTCATTATCATTATCATCATCCGTTTTATTATCATCATTATTGTCATCCTAATTATTATCATTATCATTATTATCATCCTAATTATCATCATTATCATCATTATCATCATTATCATTTACATTATTCATACCATCACCCAACCGTAAAGTTCACCCCACCTTTTAAATGCTAAAAAGTTATTCCAATATGAGAACCATGAGAGAGAGAGAGAGAGAGAGAGAGAGAGAGAGAGAGAGAGAGAGAGAGAGAGAGAGAGAGAGAGAGAGAGAGAGAGAGAGAGAGAGAGAGAGAACATAAAGAACAAGAAGAAAAAAAAAGAACGTTCAGCCCGGTGCCGCCACCATATTAAACCCGATTTTCAGGTTACAATGAAGCCAAACTAACTCGGCTGCTGGGAGACGTCTCGCCAGCCTCGCGGCACGTGCGGCCAACGGCAGCTGACCTTCCGTGGCCTTCCCTCGGGGCCTCAGCCTTCCGGTAGGACGCCGTAGAGAGGGGATTTGCCTGTTCTGTATGCCGCTCCCTCTGGCCTCCTGGTCTTTCTGGCGGGACTGGCTCGTCTTTCTAACCTGCGGGGAGCTGTCTGCTGGCCCCGGACTCCACGCCACCTGGACCTACCTTCGTGGAGGGGCGGCGGCAGCGTAAGCCAACGGCGCCATCGGCAGCAGACGGCGACCTGTGGCGAAGGGGATGGCGCGGTTCCTGACGTCGTCCGCGGCTTCCTCGGTGGGGCTTACGGGTTCCGGGCGCGCGGGCCAGACGGAGGGCGGAAAGCATCCTGTAATCCGCCAGATCACCGAGGTGGACGCGGCGACCTGCAGTTGCCTTTTGGGAGGTGCTTGGCCTTCGACCGCATACACTTGGCGTTCTTCGGCCTTCGACCGCATACACTTGGCGTTCTTCGGCCTTCGACCGCATACACTCGGCGTTCTTCGGCCTTCGACCGCATACACTTGGCGTTCTTTGGCCTTCGACCGCATACACTTGGCGTTCTTCGGCCTTCGACCGCATACACTTGGCGTTCTTCGGCCTTCGACCGCATACACTTGGCGTTCTTCGGCCTTCGACCGCATACACTTGGCGCTCTTTGGCCTTCGACCGCATACACTTGGCGTTCTTCGGCCTTCGACCGCATACACTTGGCGTTCTTTGGCCTTCGACCGCATACACTTGGCGTTCTTTGGCCTTCGACCGCATACACTTGGCGTTCTTTGGCCTTCGACCGCATACACTTGGCGTTCTTTGGCCTTCGACCGCATACACTTGGCGTTCTTCGGCCTTCGACCGCATACACTTGGCGTTCTTCGGCCTTCGACCGCATACACTCGGCGTTCTTCGGCCTTCGACCGCATACACTTGGCGTTCTTCGGCCTTCGACCGCATACACTTGGCGTTCTTCGGCCTTCGACCGCATACACTTGGCGCTCTTTGGCCTTCAACCGCATACACTTGGCGTTCTTCGGCCTTCGACCGCATACACTTGGCGTTCTTTGGCCTTCGACCGCATACACTTGGCGTTCTTCGGCCTTCGACCGCATACACTTGGCGTTCTTCGGCCTTCGACCGCATACACTTGGCGCTCTTTGGCCTTCGACCGCATACACTTGGCGTTCTTCGGCCTTCGACCGCATACACTTGGCGTTCTTCGGCCTTCGACCGCATACACTTGGCGTTCTTCGGCCTTCGACCGCATACACTTGGCGTTCTTTGGCCTTCGACCGCATACACTTGGCGTTCTTCGGCCTTCGACCGCATACACTTGGCGCTCTTTGGCCTTCGACCGCATACACTTGGCGTTCTTCGGCCTTCGACCGCATACACTTGGCGTTCTTCGGCCTTCGACCGCATACACTTGGCGTTCTTCGGCCTTCGACCGCATACACTTGGCGTTCTTCGGCCTTCGACCGCATACACTTGGCGCTCTTTGGCCTTCGACCGCATACACTTGGCGTTCTTCGGCCTTCGACCGCATACACTTGGCGTTCTTCGGCCTTCGACCGCATACACTTGGCGCTCTTTGGCCTTCGACCGCATACACTTGGCGTTCTTCGGCCTTCGACCGCATACACTTGGCGTTCTTCGGCCTTCGACCGCATACACTTGGCGTTCTTCGGCCTTCGACCGCATACACTTGGCGTTCTTCGGCCTTCGACCGCATACACTTGGCGCTCTTTGGCCTTCGACCGCATACACTTGGCGTTCTTTGGCCTTCGACCGCATACACTTGGCGTTCTTCGGCCTTCGACCGCATACACTTGGCGCTCTTTGGCCTTCAACCGCATACACTTGGCGTTCTTTGGCCTTCGACCGCATACACTTGGCGTTCTTCGGCCTTCGACCGCATACACTTGGCGTTCTTCGGCCTTCGACCGCATACACTTGGCGCTCTTTGGCCTTCGACCGCATACACTTGGCGTTCTTTGGCCTTCGACCGCATACACTTGGCGTTCTTCGGCCTTCGACCGCATACACTTGGCGTTCTTTGGCCTTCGACCGCATACACTTGGCGTTCTTTGGCCTTCGACCGCATACACTTGGCGTTCTTTGGCCTTCGACCGCATACACTTGGCGTTCTTCGGCCTTCGACCGCATACACTTGGCGTTCTTCGGCCTTCGACCGCATACACTTGGCGTTCTTCGGCCTTCGACCGCATACACTTGGCGTTCTTCGGCCTTCGACCGCATACACTTGGCGTTCTTTGGCCTTCGACCGCATACACTTGGCGTTCTTTGGCCTTCGACCGCATACACTTGGCGCTCTTTGGCCTTCAACCGCATACACTTGGCGTTCTTTGGCCTTCGACCGCATACACTTGGCGTTCTTCGGCCTTCGACCGCATACACTTGGCGTTCTTCGGCCTTCGACCGCATACACTTGGCGTTCTTTGGCCTTCGACCGCATACACTTGGCGTTCTTTGGCCTTCGACCGCATACACTTGGCGTTCTTCGGCCTTCGACCGCATACACTTGGCGTTCTTTGGCCTTCGACCGCATACACTTGGCGTTCTTTGGCCTTCGACCGCATACACTTGGCGTTCTTTGGCCTTCGACCGCATACACTTGGCGCTCTTTGGCCTTCAACCGCATACACTTGGCGTTCTTTGGCCTTCGACCGCATACACTTGGCGTTCTTCGGCCTTCGACCGCATACACTTGGCGTTCTTCGGCCTTCGACCGCATACACTTGGCGTTCTTTGGCCTTCGACCGCATACACTTGGCGTTCTTTGGCCTTCGACCGCATACACTTGGCGTTCTTCGGCCTTCGACCGCATACACTTGGCGTTCTTCGGCCTTCGACCGCATACACTCGGCGTTCTTCGGCCTTCGACCGCATACACTTGGCGTTCTTCGGCCTTCGACCGCATACACTTGGCGTTCTTCGGCCTTCGACCGCATACACTTGGCGTTCTTCGGCCTTCGACCGCATACACTTGGCGTTCTTCGGCCTTCGACCGCATACACATTTTTTTTTTTTTTTTTTTTTTTTTTTTTTTTTTCTGAGTCTAGCCGCCGTGGTGATCGGACGTGTTTTGCCTCCTCTCCGCCGCAGCCTTGCCACTCAGCAAACCATGCATACTCATGGTCCCGCCAAGTCAGAGGGTGATCTGACCCCTACCCCTGGGTCACAGGGGGCCAGCCGGGGGGCCTCCCCGGTGCTTCCTCGGGCAGCTAGCCCGGGCTCTAGTCCCCAGAGCGAAAGGGGACCCCTGGCCCAGGGTAATGCGGCCCCCTCCCAGGGTACCGGGACCTTAGCCCAAGGATATGGGCCCCACGGCAGCATGGGTCAGAGCTGCCTCCCCGCCCACGAGAATGGGCACCCCCATGGCAGCCAGGGTCAAGGCTGCCCCCCCGCCCAGGGAAAAGGGCGTTTAAACAACCCGGACAATGAAAACAGTGAAAAAACAGTGAAAACAACTGAAATCAGAGAAAACAGTGAATACAACACAGAAACAAACAGTGACGACAATAAAGCCATCTATCAGGCAGGCAACACTACCATAGTGCTTAACACGATTCTTTGCTTTATAACGACCAAAAAATCATGGGCACGTTTAGTGTTGTGTAACCAAATTAAGAAACTGTACAGCCCAGAAGAAATAGAAAATGCCTACAACATCGTTCTATTTATATCAGACTCCAGGAAAACTAGAAACATGAATAAAGACATCAAAAGGATGATAAATTTCACAGTGCACACAATGATCGATCATTGCCTAAAGAACGACAATTTAGTGTTTGCCACAACAACCACAGACATCCCCGCCACTGACTGGTCTCCGCCACCAAAGAAAACAAGTATCTCACCTTTTGTGAAAATCTTTCAAAAACAAAAACATCAAGGTATGCAAACACAGCATGAACTCTCTTTCAGCAATCAAGATCTAATTGAAAATAAAATTGATTTGCTAATCGGAATGTTCTCCGAGCAACAATCTGCTATAAACAGCTTGATTAGGCAAGCAGTGACGTCTCCTCAGCCGCAGGAATGCGCAGAGGAAGCATCCGTCACAACAACCTCGCCCCCATCCCCTCACGCAACATCCGATCTCCCATCCCCAACCCACGATCAATCTGCCTATCAATCTTTCCCTTTCGCATCGCCTCCCCCTGCCAGAATGTCCTTAACCTCAACACCAAATGAACACACGCACAACCATACACCCCCTACAACTCCCACGGCAGTACCCACGCCCAACACCCCTCCTTCCTCTCCCCTCCACCCTCCTTCCTCTCCCCTCCCCCCTCCTTCCTCTTCCCTCCCCTCTCCTTCCTCCTCCCTCCCCCCACCCCCCTCACCTCCGTCTCACCCCACCCCGACCCCGCGATCCCGTGACCCTGCTGACGGGCCAGCCCCCCCTCGCCCGGTGCCACGCAAGCGATCACCCAACAACGCTGAGGCGTCAACAACCGGCATGAGGAACGAAGCTTCTACACAAGTAACACCCAGAAGAAGCTACGGTAGAAACAGTAGAAGGAAAAACAAGCAAAGACATCTTCCACCAAATCGCCACTGGGAGGATGCCACGCACCACCACGTGCCTGGAGTACCTGCCCCCTCTACTACTCCACAAGCACCACAACTCGTCGTCAACAACTACGCAGAACGATCGGAAACACAACAACAAACAAACGTGCAGCCACAGCCCCACCAAGACGAGGAAGGGTTCGTTCAAGTCAACAATAGAAAACAAAGAAGAAAAGCAAGAGAGGAACGCCAATCGTCAAAACCCCTGCAAGGCGCCGACCGTCCTCAGGTAGTGTACTTGTATATCACGAGTTGCCATCCGGACACAAACGAGGAAGATATTGAGGACTTCCTTGAAAATAAATTCAACATTATTTCCAATGTGAAAGCTTTTAAAACAAAAATGACACACAATTATTACTCAAGCTTCACAGTCACTATAAGAGGCAAGGATATTCACCCAGATCTTTTCTTAGAGTCCGACGTCTTTCCAGATAATGTAAAGGTGTTCCTAAATAGAAACAAGTACAAAGACGAGCAGGATGTTTGACGCTGTAAGTCCGGCGGTCAAAACACTAAGTAAAATCAGAATTGAGCACATCAATGCACAGTCTCTCCTCGGACACTTTGACGAAATTGAATTATTAATTAAGGAGAGAAATATCGATATCCTGTGCATTAGTGAAACTTGGCTTCACCAAGAAATATCAAGCAGTTTCATCAGCATTCCAAACTTTCATATTTACAGATGTGATGCAGGACGTGGAGGTGGAGTCTGCATATATGTAAGAGATACCCTTAAATCAAATAAGATTTCCTCTACAGCTGTAAATGATACAGCAGTAGAGGACATCTGGGTAACCGTACAAAGTAATATGCATCCTTCCATCCTCGTCGGCACAATCTATAGACACCCACATGCTACAGCAGAATCTTTTGAGTATCTTGAAAATATTTTCAGAGAAATGTCATTAAAAAGAAAACCCCTATTCATCCTAGGTGACTTAAATGACGATCTAAACAAAACAAATGCAAAACTAACTGGGATAATAAATAAAAATAAATTAAAACAACTTGTAAACAAGCCTACAAGGATAACAGTAACTACCTCTTCTATATTAGATGTCATAATAACAAACAGTCCCGATATTATTCTTCACACAGATGTTATCCCATGCCCAATTGCAGATCACGAGCTTTTAACCTTGATCTTAAATATAGAAAAACCAAAGCGACAACCAGTCACCAAAACTTCTCGTGATCTAACCCATTACGATCCTAAATCACTCTGCGAACATATAGCTAACGAATCATCGCTATTAGATATTTTAGCAACAGATAATGTTGACAGACAAATTGCCACTTTAACAGAAGTGATAAAGAATAGCATAAACGCCTCCGCACCCATTAAAACTAAAACAGTAAAACGTCCTCCCGCTCCCTGGATAGATGACAACATCAAGAGAGCCATAAATGATAGAAATAATACTCAGAAAGCTCTCAAGATAAACAGATCTGACACCACCCTTCAGGCTGAATATAAACATAAGAAAAGGAATGTGAAAACACTTATTCATAGTGCGAAAACAAATTATTTCAAAAGTAAGATCAATGAATGCAGAAACGATTCTGCCGAAACATGGAAACTGGTTAAGAAACTAGTGCCAAATAAGAAACAAAACACAGACATTTCCACAAATTCCATAAATGATATAGAACACTTTAATAACTTCTTTGCAGAAGTCGGTAGGCTCACTTACGAACAGACAATCGCCCCCACACATCTACGCAATATAAGTGAAGCAAGGCCTAAAACAAACATTTTCAGACCACAACCAGTAGGACTAGATACAATTATAGTAACAGTAAAACAGTTAAGAAAAACAAATTCCGTAGGAGCTGATGGCATTGCACAGCGCTTCATAAATGATAGTCTACCAGCAATTACAGACTATCTGACAGTCATCATTAATACATCCATAGTCACCGGTGTCTACCCATCACTTTGGAAACATGGTATCATCACACCTATTTACAAATCCGGTGATACAGACGAAATAAATAATTATCGACCCATCACAATACTGCCGGTAATATCTAAAGTACTCGAGAAAATAGTCGCGAACCAATTAACAGCATTTTTGGAAGAGAACAACCTTATATCAAACACGCAACACGGGTTTAGAAGTAAATTATCAACCGAAACAGCGTTACTAAAAATCACAAACGAAATTTATAACAACATAGACAACAACCAGATAAATTTGCTCACTTTGTGTGACTTATCTAAGGCCTTTGACAGCGTCAGCCACGAAATCCTTCTCAACAAACTTACAAATCACGGAATTGATAACTTTTGGTTTAAAGATTACTTGTCCGCGAGAACTCAATCAGTCAAAATTCATGAAAAAGTATCATCAAAGAAACAAGTTTCGTTCGGTGTTCCACAAGGCTCCATCCTAGGCCCAATCTTATTCACTATTTTCATCAATGATCTGTCATCAATTGCAAAAGACTGTCTTCTTATTCAGTACGCTGATGACTCTCAATTTCTCCACGCTGCCTCTGTTAACAATTTAAATGAGTTAATAGGGAAAGCTAAACAAACCCTAACAGAAGCAAAACAATACTTTGAAATAAATGGTCTAAAGCTAAATCCACAGAAAACACAATGTATTTTCATAGGCAGCCGTCAGAACATTGCAAAAATACCCATAGATACAATGATAGAATTCCAGGGCTGCTACATCAAACCCAGCACAACAGTAAAAAATCTAGGAGTTTACATAGACAGATACATGACATTTGAGACACACATTGACCACATCTACAGGAAAGTAATGGGCACGCTGATATACTTAAATCACATCAAAAATAAAATACCCACAGAAACAAGAATTATTGTTATACAAACACTAGCACTTAGCATAATCAATTACTGCCTAAACATCTGGGGCTCCACAAATAAAACACAAATACAAAGGACACAGAAACTACAGAACTTTGCAGCAAGAGTAGCACTAGGAAATATAAATAAATATGACCACATCACACCACATATCAACACACTAAAATGGCTAAAAGTGCAACAGAAATACAACTATGACACATGCATTCTAATCCATAAAATTATACATGGAATTTACCCACATTGGCTATTACCTATACGGACAACAGGTAACACAACGGGTGTCCAAACAAGGCAAAACAATTGCCTATATATCAAGAGATCAAATACAGAAACCGGGGCAAGAAATATGCTAATCCGAGGACTGGTGACTTGGAACCAATTACCCGAAAATGTAAGAAATATTTCCAACCAAAAGACATTTAAAACAAAAGTGAAAGAACATCTACTGAAATATCAATGACATCAGGCGCATAAACAACAAGCCCAGCACGATATTTCAATCACATACGGTATTATTGTTATGTGTAATTTTGTTCCACAAGCATTGTATAATATCTATGTTCATAGCACCCTATTGCACTGTATAAACACCTTATATGTAAAGAGAATACCCATTGTAATTAATGGAATAAAGTATTTGAATTTGACTTGGCGTTCTTCGGCCTTCGACCGCATACACTTGGCGTTCTTCGGCCTTCGACCGCATACACTTGGCGTTCTTTGGCCTTCGACCGCATACACTTGGCGTTCTTTGGCCTTCGACCGCATACACTTGGCGTTCTTCGGCCTTCGACCGCATACACTTGGCGTTCTTCGGCCTTCGACCGCATACACTCGGCGTTCTTCGGCCTTCGACCGCATACACTTGGCGTTCTTCGGCCTTCGACCGCATACACTTGGCGTTCTTCGGCCTTCGACCGCATACACTTGGCGTTCTTCGGCCTTCGACCGCATACACTTGGCGTTCTTCGGCCTTCGACCGCATACACTTGGCGTTCTTCGGCCTTCGACCGCATACACTTGGCGTTCTTCGGCCTTCGACCGCATACACTTGGCGTTCTTCGGCCTTCGACCGCATACACTTGGCGTTCTTCGGCCTTCGACCGCATACACTTGGCGTTCTTCGGCCTTCGACCGCATACACTTGGCGCTCTTTGGCCTTCAACCGCATACACTTGGCGTTCTTTGGCCTTCGACCGCATACACTTGGCGTTCTTCGGCCTTCGACCGCATACACTTGGCGTTCTTCGGCCTTCGACCGCATACACTTGGCGTTCTTCGGCCTTCGACCGCATACACTTGGCGTTCTTCGGCCTTCGACCGCATACACTTGGCGTTCTTCGGCCTTCGACCGCATACACTTGGCGTTCTTTGGCCTTCGACCGCATACACTTGGCGCTCTTTGGCCTTCAACCGCATACACTTGGCGTTCTTTGGCCTTCGACCGCATACACTTGGCGTTCTTCGGCCTTCGACCGCATACACTTGGCGTTCTTCGGCCTTCGACCGCATACACTTGGCGTTCTTTGGCCTTCGACCGCATACACTTGGCGCTCTTCGGCCTTCGACCGCATACACTTGGCGTTCTTTGGCCTTCGACCGCATACACTTGGCGTTCTTCGGCCTTCGACCGCATACACTTGGCGTTCTTCGGCCTTCGACCGCATACACTTGGCGTTCTTCGGCCTTCGACCGCATACACTTGGCGTTCTTCGGCCTTCGACCGCATACACTTGGCGTTCTTCGGCCTTCGACCGCATACACTTGGCGTTCTTCGGCCTTCGACCGCATACACTTGGCGTTCTTCGGCCTTCGACCGCATACACTTGGCGTTCTTCGGCCTTCGACCGCATACACTTGGCGTTCTTCGGCCTTCGACCGCATACACTTGGCGTTCTTCGGCCTTCGACCGCATACACTTGGCGTTCTTCGGCCTTCGACCGCATACACTTGGTGTTCTTCGGCCTTCGACCGCATACACTTGGCGTTCTTCGGCCTTCGACCGCATACACTTGGCGTTCTTCGGCCTTCGACCGCATACAC
>NC_091573.1:8310000-8315000 GCF_042767895.1 Penaeus vannamei | reverse complement strand
TAAATATGTTTCTCTATTCATCCAACTCTCTATTCATCTCTATCCTCATTCATCAACTTATTTATTCATCTATCTATCCATTTATCTATTCATCCAGTCATAGAACAATGCATTCACTCGCCCATCTATCTATGCATTTATCAATCTATCTATTCATCTGCTCATCGTTTCTAATAACTATTTATCCATTCACCAATCGAGCTACATTCTTTATTCAATTTGTGTGATTTGCTCTTCTGCTTCTAAAAGTAGAGGGGCTTAGAGAAAAAAAATGGGTATGAAGTATTTTTGAAGTACTTTTCCTTTACCTCTCACTGCTAAATCTTCCTTCAATTCACTCCCTTTCCCTCTTTCGATATATTTTCCTTTCCCTCTATGTCCCTCCCTTTCATTGTTAACTTCTTCAGTGCATTTTGTCTACCCTCCCCCACTTCCCTCCTCTTTCAGAGAAGAAAGGAAGGGAGGGGAGGGGACAGGGGAGCGAAAGTGGTAAGGGAGTTTAAAAAGGAGGAGGAGGAGGGGAAAGATGTAAGGAAGGAGTAAGAAAGCTTCTAGGATTTTCAAGGAAGATTTGGGGGCGAGAGGAGGCGGCAGAAAGGGAGAGGGAAAAGGAGAAGAAGAAAGAAGTTTTTACAAAAAAAAAAACAAAAAAAAAGTATTCAGAGAAAAAATAGGACTTCTCATCCTTCCGTCTAGCTTTTCGTTCATCCACTTACCCACTTATTCATCCATCCATCTTGTACTGACTGCAGGAGCGCAGTGCAATGAAACCAGTTAAGACGTACTCCAATGATGAACTAAAGCATGGATGGAAAGAAATGTCGATACATACATACAGCTTCCATGGTATATCAGGTCAAGGCAGAGAGGAAGAGGCAAGGTAGACCCTGAACCGTATTCTTGTTGACAAATGTGGAAAGGTATGAATGAGACCGAATATCTTCACAATACAAGAGATGTATTTAACCGGTTTCGATTATATCTTTGTCAGAAATACATGAAATACAAGAATCATGTATTTCTGACGAAGATATAATCGAAACCGGTTAAATACATCTCTTTTATTGTGAAGATATGCGGTCTCATTCATACCTTTCCACAAGGTAGATCCTCCTATGGGCTTACCCTTTCTGTCCTGCCCAGTAACAGTTCTCATAATTATATTGGAAAACCGTATGTATATATTCTCTTGATTTGAGAATCTGCGGTTGTAAAGATACAGCATGTACTTGACCCTTTAGTATTTTCTTATATAACCATTCTAAGTAATACTTGTAACTTGGAGCCTTGGAGTCAATTATGTATGCTGTTGATAAAAATAATACTAATTAGGTCTTACGAGATCAACAAAAACAATGAAAGACATTCTGAAAAGTACCACAAATCACCACAGACTACAAACGATAGTTAGTAAAGATGGAAAGTTTAAGTTACGAAAATAATGATGAACGCCAGGAAACAAATAGATATAAAGATTTTGAAGATACATTTTTTTTTACATAGAAATATCTTTTGCCACTCTCTCCACACTGATCTATTGATTCATCTATTCCTTCATCAATTCATCTTTTCACCTTTCCAATGATGACATACTTAGGAGAGATAATACTCTGTTCCCGGATGTTGTGTAAAGATAGGAAAATTGTGTAGTAGTACAACAGGATGTAATATTATTTGTCTTATTTGATCTATAAAGATTAACATGACTATCTTTGATTATTATGTCTAGAGAGCAATATAATAAAACTAATACAATAGCAAATATGTATTTTCATATAACATGTAAATACATTACACTTGTATGATACAAAGGAAATTGTTTTTGTGTAATATGATAAAGCATGGTAACATTAGAGATCTTAATAATGCAAGAATGTAAAACAGAATGTAAAACAAAACAAAAATCGTCACTGATCTGATTGAGAATGATCTAGAGATTCTTAAATATTTCTATAGAAATAATGTTATATGTTTTGTGTAATATACAAATGATTAGCCAAAATAAAAGTGTAAAGCATATAAAGAGATCGGTATAATAGACATTGTTTGATGAATGATAATAGAAGTTGAATGATAATATTGAATATTAATAAAGCGGTTTTATGCTAAAAGATAATAATGGAAAAGTGGCTTCTATGACTAAAGTAAGATATGGTTATTCTTCGAAAACATAAAGACTGGTAGCATGCCTTTTCTTGAATGATATCACATGAAATTGTACAGTAAAACAATGACGATTATTAGAATGAATCTCTAATGGGTAAAAATGAAGGACATTTTCTTGTATAATACAGCCAATAATGATATAACAATGCTTCGGTATATTATAAAGAATACGTAAATATTCCAGACTAATTCAAATAGAATACTTTGACATATATATATACATATATATATCTATATATAAATATATATATATATATATATATATATATATATATATATATATATATATATATATATATATGTATATGTGTATATATTTATGTATATATATATATATATATGAACGTTTATATGTATATATATACTTATATATATTTATATATTATATATATATATATATATATATATATATATATATATATATATATATATATATATATATATATATACTTATGCATATGTATATATATACATATTTATGCATATATATATATATGTATATATATAATATATATGTATATATATATAATATATATATATATATATATATATATATATATATATACTTATGCATATGTATATATATATATATATATATAAAAATATATATATACATATATATACATATATATATATATATATATATATATATATATATATATATATATATATGTGTGTGTGTGTGTGTGTGTGTATGTGTGTGTGTGTGTGTGTGTGTGTGTGTGTGTGTGTGTGTGTGTCTATATATATATATATATATATATATATATATATATATATATATATATATATATATATATATATATATATTATCAGTCGTCCATAGACTGACCCTATCTATTTTTTATTTATATTTACATATTTTAGTCACAAGGAGGGCTTTTGGAGGGCTGCTTGTTAGGATGCTATGCTCTTTTTTTTCTTTTTCTTCATTTTGTTGCTGTTTTTTTTTTTCTTTTTTTTTGTCACTGTTTGCAATTACTTTTTCAGAAATTATAATCCACGGAGAGTCTCACCCGAGTTCGATACGACTACTTTCTCTTTTTCTATAACTTCATCCTTATTCTTTAACATCTGTACACAAATACGACATCCTATATATACCACCAGTGTTGTGTATTGAACCTCCTCCGCTCATATATGAGATTCTTCCGAGTATTCCTGTTAGTTCGTTTTAAGGTGATGAAAGCAACATCAAGTTTATTCACATACTTACAATTCGATCGCATCCCAGATCGTATTCAGTGTAATCCGAACTTTTTCCTCCGTCGTGAGAACACCCGCTGCGTTACTTCGATGTGGACTGCCGCTGCTGCTTTCCTGAACCCTGTTTTTACTCGTCGGTGGAGTCGTTGGTACACCGTCGTTATCGCCCCTCGAAAGGAATGGAGGTACGTCTTCTATTGAGAAAGATGGATCATTTGACTCACAACCAAGAGCAGTTTTAGCTTCACTTTCGCTTTGAATAGGTTCGTCTCTTCTCTCTTCCTCGCCAGCGTGACCCATTGTTATTTTTTAGTAGAAACCGTTCTGCGAGGAAGACATCGTGATCGTTGCTAATCGAAGGGCGCGAGGCAGGTTCGAACACCCACCTTGAGCTTGTACTATGTTGTTAGAGAGCCTGGTGACACAGGGCGTTTTGAACTGCGCGTTTTAATTCACACGAAGCGTTTGGCACCTCAGCGGAATCGCGCGGTTGATCCACTTTTTCCCAGAGTCGGAATGGATGTTGCGTCGCCGCTCGAATCGCGCAAGCACCGACAAGGGCGATGTTGGGTTCAGTCCGTTCTACACATATTTACCCACGGCATGTTTACCCCCATGTACCCCTTTTGAGAGAGCTTAACAATGCGTTTTTCAATTATTTGATAATGCCGGTGATATCATTAGACGACTATTTGGAACGAATCAAGGACATGCCTTCAATCAACACCATGATGAAATAGTTCATCTGCCCAGAAGAGAAGTTTAAGGTAGTTCCTTTATTGATGCAAATATGTATATATATGAACCAAACAAATTATGGCATTCTAGGCTCCTCATGCCAGTGAAGTGGATGCAAACAAGACAGCATATTGTCATTGATTCCACTGATTCCATTGACTAATCACTGGGATCAGTCTACGTGCTGCCTTCCAGCCAATGGCGCCTGCTGTCCTCAGAACGCGCGGTTCACCACTCTGAGTGAATGAGGCCATTCCTTTGTATGTATCTCGACGCGCCAGCAAATCGCGCGTCTGCGAGGGGGATCTTGCCATCAACCAGGCTTTTTCTTTCATATTGACATCAACCATAGACTTAGGGTGACAATACGACGGCGCCATTCCGACCGCACGGTAGCTGCCGCCTCATGTGAACAGGCTCTCATCCTTAGCTAAGGAAAGGAACGGAAAATATATATTTATTATAACTTGCATACTCTAATGTGTGGTTAACACTGCAGTGCACGTTTGGGATACATGTTAGACGGAGCTCACTTTTTTCCGGAAAAATGAGCAGCATTTCATAATGGGAAAGGCTAGATCGGTAGCAACTCGAGGAGGTGTCATGGCGTCTGTTTTGATGATTGCTCAATGAAAATATAACCATTAAAATCATTATTTTCCATCCTTTTTGAAAAGCGAAGAGACCAAAAAGATCGACCATATTCACAAAGCATCCGTAACTTTTGTGACATCAAAATGTACCTCATGTTTTTTTGTTTTGTTTTGTGTGTTTTTTGTTTGTTTGTTTGTTTTTTTGTT
The DNA here is from genome assembly GCF_042767895.1 of Penaeus vannamei. Lineage (NCBI taxonomy): Eukaryota > Metazoa > Arthropoda > Malacostraca > Decapoda > Penaeidae > Penaeus > Penaeus vannamei. The sequence continues at coordinate 8,310,090 of NC_091573.1, read as the reverse complement.
TTTTGTTTAATAGAATCAGATGCCATGACACACCTCCTCGAGTTGCTACTGATCTCGCCGTTCCCATTTCATAATACCGCACTCCATCAC
>NC_091573.1:8297500-8300000 GCF_042767895.1 Penaeus vannamei | reverse complement strand
CCCCCTCCCATACCCTTCCCCTCCCTCCCTCCTCCTTCTTCACCTGATTTTTTTTTTTTTTTTTTGTCTTTTTTCTTTTTTTTGTAATCTCTATCTTTTCTTATTTTTTTCTTTTTTCAATCTCTTTATCTTGTATTATATTTAACTTTTTTCTTTTTCTTATATTATTATTCTTTTCAACCTATTACTTATTTGTTTATTTATAATTATTCTTTTACGAATTATCTTACCATTCTCATTTTTTCTCTTTTTTCAATCTCTTCATCTTGTATTATTCTTAACATTTCTTTTCTACCTTTTATTTATTTGTTTATTTATTATTATTATTTTACGAATCATCTTACCATTCTCAAATCACTTCTTTTCCGATTTTTTTTTATTTTTTTATTCTTTCAATCTATTTATCTTGTATTATATTTAACTTTTTTATTCTACCATTTTTTTCGCTACTGTCAATCTCTTTTTCTTATATTATTATTCTTTTCTACCTATTACTTATTATTTTTATTTGTTAATTCTATTTATTTTATTTATTGATCTATTATTATTTATAATTATTCTTACCATTCTCATTTTTTCTCTTTTTTTCAATATTTTTATCTTGTATTATTCTTGACTTTTTTATTCTACCTTTTACTTATTTGTTTATTTATTATTATTCTCTTACGAATTATTCTCTTACCTTTCTAATTTTTTCTCTTTTTTCAATCTCTTTATCTTGTATTATTCTTAACTTTTCTTTTCTACCTTTTACTTATTTGTTTATTTATTATTATTCTTTTACGAATCATCTTATCATTCTAATTTTTTCTCTTTTTTTCAATCTCTTTATCTTGTATTATTCTTAACTTTTTTATTCTACCTTTTACTTAGTTTTTTTTTTTTATTCTTTCAGTCTCTTTTTCTTGTATTATTCTGATTATTCTACCTTTTACTTATTATTATTATTTTTTAATTCTTTCAACCTCTTTCTCTTGTATTATTCTTAACTTTTTTATTCTACCTTTTACTTATTTGTTTATTCATTATTATTCTTTTCCGAATTCTCTTACCATTCTCAAATCAATCCTTTTCCGATTTTTTTTTTCAATTCTTTGAATCTCTTTATCTTATATTATTCTTCTTTTCTACCTATTACTTATTTGTTTATTTATCATTATTCCTTTACGAATCATTCTCTTACCATTCTCAAATCACTCCTTTTCCGATTTTTTTTCAATTCTTTCAACCTCTTTATCTTATATTCTTCTTCTTTTCTACCTATTACTTATTTGTTTATTTCTGATTATTCTTTTGCGAATTCTCTTACCATTCTCAAATCACTCCTTTTCCGATTTTTTTTCAATTCTTTCAGTCTCTTTATCTTGTATCATTCTTGACTTTTCTTTTCTACCTTTTACTTATTTGTTTATTTATCATTATTCTTTTACGAATCATTCTCTTACCATTCTCAAGGAACAAGGGGCCCGTCGGCACAGAAGGCGGGGAAGGGGGCGCCGCCACGATGACTTCTCGACCGACGTCATCTTCGGTGTCTACGGGAGGGAGGGGGGGCGGACATCGGGGGAGAGGGGGGGGAGGAGGGAAATTGGGGGAGGGGGTATGGGGAGGGGGAAGGGGGAGGTTGGGGGAGGGAGGAATTGGGGGACGGGGGAGGGGGAAATTGGGAGAGGGGGGCGGTTGGGAGGGAGGAATCGGGGGAGGGGGGGGTAGGCGGGGAGGTAGATATAGGGGGGGAGAGGGGGAGGTGGGAGATATCAGGGAGTTGGGGAGGGAGCAGTTGAGAGAGGGAGAGTTGGGGGCGGGGTGGGGGTGGGGGTGGGAGGGTCCGGGGATGAAAAGACGAGGGAAGTGGGGATGGGGAGGAGTTGGTGGGGGGTGAATCCAGGGTAGGGGCAGGGAGGGAGGGAGTGTATAAAATTTGACATGAGAAAAATGAACATGAAAGGGGGAAGCGAGCTAAAACGAAGGACAGAGATATTTCCCAATACTTCCTTGTTTATCACAGAACTTTTAGGAATAAGAACATGGAGGCATTTAGCAATAAAGAACGATTAAAAAAGGGACAGTTTGCAAGAATCACGCTGCAATCACCACTCGTTCTTTCACTTCTTTCTCGCTAGAGAGATGGAAAAAAAGTGTTTTATCTGAGGTCTTGCATTCAGTGACATCAAGGGGAAAGCCATGCCAATACACTATATAAAAAACACACACTATTTTAGGTGGAATAAATGCAAATCATACAAGACGCAAATCACTTTTATGTGAACTACATACAATACATTCATTATATATATGTAAGCTGAGTCCAAAGTATATTCCATATCTATGTTGACTTAGTCCAATCCTTTCTTCATATTCATGTAAACTAAGTACAAAGCATGCTTCTTAAAGACAACAAAATGGAGGCCAATATTTATAACAAACTTGTGTGATCTCTTAATTTAATAGCGAAACGGTTGATTAAAATCACCGTTCTTCTTTACGGTTGCAATGACAT
>NC_091573.1:8272500-8280000 GCF_042767895.1 Penaeus vannamei | reverse complement strand
ATCATTTTCATCTTCAATATCATTATCATCATTAATATGATGCTGATGATTATGATCATTATAATCATGATCATCATTACTATTACTATCACTACCACCACCAGCATTATCACTATTACCCTAATAGTGCTTTTCCCCTCTAAATCGTCTGACAGGTCAAGTGCAGTGAAGGATCCTGAACACCACTGAATATTAAGTTTAGGTGTGCAATCGACCTTAGATAAGGAGGGGGGGAGGGAAAAAGAGAGAGGAGAGAGAGAGAGAGAGAGAGAGAGAGAGAGAGAGAGAGAGAGAGAGAGAACTATATTAAGTGGACTGTTTTCGGTTCTGAAGTAAGGATCAAACGTCACAAAACAAGCTTTGTGTGCTTCAGTTGTTGTTGTTCCTTATAATGAAAACAAATGTTACTGATTTCAACTTGTAATAAACACAAAGATACTTAGTTTCAAATGATAATTAATATTAAAACCTAGTTTCTGAAGTGAAGTCTTTTCCTTCTTTCTGTGTTTTCCTTTCTATTCTCTCTCTCTCTCTCTCTCTCTCTCTCTCTCTCTCTCTCTCTCTCTCTCTCTCTCTCTCTCTCTCTCTCTTTCTTCTCTCTCTCTCTCTCTCTCTCTCTCTCTCTCTCTCTCTCTCTCTCTCTCTCTCTCTCTCTCTTTCTCTTTCTCTCTTTCTCTCTCTCTCTTATCCCCTCCCTCTCCCTCTTCCCTTTCTCTCCACTCTCTTCTTCTTCCCTTCCTCTCCTTCTTCCCTTCCACCCTTCCCTCTTCATCTCCTACACCTAATATTATATTTTTATGACACGCAGGCATCCACGGTGTAACATACTCAAGTCTGTTATTTTCCATAGCAAATAACCAGTCCAGAAAAGAGAAAATATTCTTAATTGTTCACGAAATGGCCACACACGACGCGAAACAAGACAACATTACTCCAGCTAACAAGCCTTTGGGATAATTTTATGAACCATAGAATTTGCCGAGATCTATTTTTTGCTGCTGCAATTTGTTATATGTATCACCGAGAATAGTATTCCATCTTCATTGTGAGTGACATTAGATCTTCCTTATCTTAGTGATGCCATTACGTAAATGTATAACAAACTATTATTCTCTTATTATCATTTGTCTGTTAGAAGTTTGGTGCTAATTTCATTCCCTATCTATCTCTTTCTCTTTCTTTCTCTTTCTCTCTCTCTCTCTCTCTCCCTCTCTCTCATCTACCTATCTCATCTCTCTCTCTCTCTCTCTCTCTCTCTCTCTCTCTCTCTCTCTCTCTCTCTCTCTCTCTCTCTCTATCTATCTATCTATCTATCTCTTTCTCCCTCCCTCCCTCCCTCTTCCCCCCCCCCTTTACCTCTTTTTCTAAATAATCTGTGAGCAATTAAGATTTCCACCGTACTCAGACAAATTATTTCTAAACAGTCCAGAGGCACACGTGTACAGAACCGGTTGCTCTTTTGCAAAGGAATGGAGCACGTACGTAACCGAAGCCACAATTTGCCCAAACGCTAAAATTTCCGAATTTGCATTGACTTTAAGGTACCAATTAGCATGGTTTCGAATGGAAAACGATATCAGAAGCCTAAAAAATTCTGGTTTTTAATCGTGGTTGTAGATTGAAGTCTCTCTAGAGATCAACAGGCTTCTCGGATTTTTTGTTTTTTTCTGATTTCGTTTTTTCTGTCTTTCAGTTTGATTCTTTTTCGTCCTCTCCTCGTCCTCCTTTTTTCTTTCATTCTCCCTTTTTGTTTTAAACATATTTCTCTCTCTCTCTATCTCTCTCTCTCTCTCTCTCTCTCTCTCTGTCTCTCTCTCTCTCTCTGTCTGTCTCTCTCTCTTTCTCTCTCCCTCTCTCTTACTCTCTCTCTCAATCTCTTCTCTCTATCTATCTATCTATCTCACTCTCTCTTCTATCTATTGCTTCCTCCTCTCTCTTTCTTTCTTCATTCATTCATTCTATCACTTATCTCTCTTCCTCCTCTCTCTCCTTTCTCTCCTCCCTCCTTCCTTCTCCCCCGCCCTCTCTCTCTCTCTCTCTCTCTCTCTCTCTCTCTCTCTCTCTCTCTCTCTCTCTCTCTCTCTCTCTCTCTCTCTCTCTCTCTCTCTTACTCTCTCTCTCTCTCTCCCTCCCTCCTTCCTTCCTCCTCTCCTTCCCCTCCTCCTCCCTTCCCTCCCTCCCTCTCTCCCTCTCCCCCTTTCCCCCTTCCCTACGCTTGAACAACCCCCTGGCCCCTCTGACCCCCTGACCCCCTGACCCAACACGAGGATGTAGGACACAGAAATCCCGGGGCTCGGTTACAAGACACGGAACCGTCTCAGGATTACGCTCAGCATCTTGCAAGATTACCTGCCTTTAGGAATTAATTCGGGGGGAAAGCGCGGGGTGATTCCGGAAATAGTTCGAACCCCTTCTGGTTTGGGATCTTGGGGTGGGGTGGGTGGGGGTGCGAGAGGCGGTGTGGGCGAGGGGAGGGGGGAGGATTGTGCAGTGAGGTGGTAGGGGGTTGTGGGGGGTGGGGGAGATGCGTGAGGTGGTAGGGGGTTGTGGAGGGTGTGGGGGGGATGCGCGAGGGATGGGGGGGTGGGGGTGACTGCAAAGTGGGTCTGGGTGGGATTGAGGATGGACATAGATGTAGGGCGTGTGTTGGGCTCTTTTGGGGGGAGGGGAGGGGAAGGGGAGGGTTGGCTTGGGATCTGGTTGGGGATGGAGGGGTAGGAGGCTGGTCTCTCTCTTTTTTTTTCTTTCTCACTGATGTATATATACATAAAAACACATTATTTTCTTTTTTCTCTTTAAATCTCTCGACCCCACCCCCCTTTCTCTCTCTCTCTCTCTCCTACTCTCCCTCCCTCTCTATCTATTTATCTATCTCCCTCTCTCTTTCTCACACTCACACACACACATGGATAAACACACAAACACATATACATCTGTCAAGGCAGCCTCGCCAAGAGAAGTCCACGATCATATAATCAGTATATTTGCGTAAACGGAGCCGGTAACGCACAAGCTACACCTGCAGACGTCACAGGACACGAATATTGCATAGTCCCCCTTCACTGCTCTTGCATAGTCCCCCTTCACTGCTCTTGCATAGTCCCCCTTCACTGCTCTTGCATAGTCCCCCTTCACTGCTCTTGCATAGTCCTCCTTCATCGCTCTTGCATAGTCTCCCTTCACTGCTCTTGCATAGTCTCCCTTCACTGCTCTTGCATAGTCTCCCTTCATCGCTCTTGCATAGTCTCCCTTCACTGCTCTTGCATAGTCCTCCTTCATCGCTCTTGCATAGTCCTCCTTCATCGCTCTTGCATAGTCTCCCTTCACTGCTCTTGCATAGTCCTCCTTCATCGCTCTTGCATAGTCCCCCTTCATCGCTCTTGCATAGTCCCCCTTCACTGCTCTTGCATAGTCCCCCTTCATCGCTCTTGCATAGTCTCCCTTCATCGCTCTTGCATAGTCCCCCTTCATCGCTCTTGCATAGTCTCCCTTCACTGCTCTTGCATAGTCCTCCTTCATCGCTCTTGCATAGTCCCCCTTCATCGCTCTTGCATAGTCCCCCTTCACTGCTCTTGCATAGTCCCCCTCTTCATCGCTCTTTGCATAGTCCCCCCTTCATCGCTTTGCATAGTCCCCTTCATCGCTCTTGCATAGTCCTCTCCTTCATCGCTCTTGCATAGTATCCTCCTCTCATCGCTTCTTGTATAGTCCCCTCATCGCTCTTTTTTGCATAGTCTCCCCTTCACTGTTTTCAATAATCCTCTTCACTAGTTCTTCTTTTTACATAGTCCCCCCTTCACTGCTCTTGCATAGTCCTCCTTCATCGCTCTTGGCATAGTTCCCCCCTTCATCGCTCTTTGCATAGTCCTCACGTTTGTATAGTCCTCTGGTCGCTTCCTTTTTTGCACTTCCTTCATCGCTTTTGGATAGTCTTCAATGCCTTTTGGGAGAACCCCTCTATCGCTTCTTGCAATTCCCTTCACGCCTTTGTGATATAGGTCTCCCTTCATCGCCTGCATAAATCCTCTTCATCACGCTCTTGCATAGTCCTCCCTTCATCGCTTCTTGTATAGTCCCCCTTCATCGCTCTTGCATAGTCTCCTTCATCGCTTTTGAAGCATAGTCCTCTCTTCATCGCTCTTGTATAGTCCCCTTCATCGCTCTTGTCCCCTTCATAGCTTCTCCTTCATCGCTCTTGCATAGTCCCCTTCATCGCTTCTTGTATAGTCTTCTTCTTCAACGTTTCTTGCAGTGGTATATCTCATCGCTTTGGCATAACCTCACGTTCTTGCATAAATCCTCCTCTTCACGTTCTTTTTGGTAGTCCTCCCTTCACTGCCTGCATAGTCCTCCTCATCGCTCTTTGTATAGTCTCACTGTTTCCTTAGCATGGGGTCCCTCAACTGCTCTTTTGATATCTCTTCACTGCTCTTGTAGGCATAGTCTCCTCATCGCCTCCCAGGTTAGTCCCCCTTCCACGCCTGTATAAGTCCCCTTCATCGCCTTGCATAGTCCCCCTTCATCGCTCTTTTGCAGGTCTCATCGCTCTTTTTATAGTCTCCTCACTGCTCTATCCCTTCACTGCTCTACAGTCCCCCTTCACTGCTCTGTATATCCCCTTTCATCGCTCTTTTGTATAGTCCCCCCTCTTCACGTTCTTGCATAGTCCTCTTTCATCGTTCTTAGTCCTCCCCTTCACTGGCTTCGCAGATATCCTTCATCGTTTCAGAACCTCATCGCTCTTGGCATAGTCTCCTTCGTGCTCTTGATAGTCCCCTCTTCTACTACTCTTTTCTTTTTGCATAGGTCCTCTTCACTGCTCTTAATCCTCTTCACTTGCTTTGATAGTCCTTCATCGCTCTCCCGGTATCCCCTTCACTGCTCTTTTGATAGTCTCTTCACGTTTCCTTGTAATAGTCTCCTTCACTGGTTTTATAATCCTCTTCATCGCTTTGTGGCATAGTCCCCTTTCATCGCACTTGCATAAATCTCCTTCATCGCTCTTGTGCTAGTCCCCTTCACTGCTCTTGCATAGTTCCCTTCATCGCTCTGCATAGTCCTCCTTCATCGCTCTTAGTCCCCTTCATCGCCTGCATATCTCCTTCATCGCTCTGCATAGTCCTCTTCATCGCCTTGCATAGTCCTCCTTCATCGCTCTTGCAGGCATAGTCCCCTCTGTCAATTGCTCTTGCATAGTCCCCCTTCATCGCTCTTGCATAGTCCTCCTTCATCGCTCTTGCATAGTCCCCCTTCACTGCTCTTGCATAGTCCCCCTTCACTGCTCTTGCATAGTCTCCCTTCATCGCTCTTGCATAGTCTCCTCTTCATCTGCTCTCTTGCAATAGTCCTCTCTTCATCTCGCTCTTTTTGCATAGTCCCCCCTTCATCGCTTTCTTATGTGGTAATAGTCCTTCACGCTTCTTTGCATAGTCCCCCTTCATCGCTCTTGCATAGTCCCCCTTCATCGCTCTTGCATAGTCCCCCTTCATCGCTCTTGCATAGTCCCCCTTCACTGCTCTTGCATAGTCCCCCTTCATCGCTCTTGCATAGTCCCCCTTCACTGCTCTTGCATAGTCCCCCTTCATCGCTCTTGCATAGTCCCCCTTCATCGCTCTTGCATAGTCCCCCTTCATCGCTCTTGCATAGTCCTCCTTCATCGCTCTTGCATAGTCCCCCTTCACTGCTCTTGCATAGTCCCCCTTCATCGCTCTTGCATAGTCCTCCTTCATCGCTCTTGCATAGTCCCCCTTCACTGCTCTTGCATCCCCCTTCATCAGCTTTCCCCTGTATAGTCCCCCTTCAATGCTCTTGCATAAGTCCCCCTTCATCAGCTCTTGGCATAGTCCCCTCTCACTGCGCCTTTGCATAGTCTCCCTTCATCGCTCTTGCATAGTCCCCCTTCATCGCTCTTTGCATAGTCCCCTTCCTGCCTGGTACATTCCCCTGATCGCTCTCTTTTGCATAGTTCTCCTCCCTTCATCGCTCTTGCATAGTCCCCTTCATCGCCTTTTGTCCCCCTTCATCGCTCTTGTATAGTCCCCCTTCATCGCTCTTGCATAGTCTCCCTTCATCGCTTTTGCATAGTCCCCCTTCATCGCTCTTGTATAGTCCCCCTTCATCGCTCTTGCATAGTCTCCCTTCATCGCTCTTGCATAGTCCCCCTTCATCGCTCTTGTATAGTATCCCTTCACTGCTCTTATGTCCTCTTCATCGCTCTTGCAGGTCTCCTCACGTTCTTTGCATAGGTCTCCTCCTTCATCGCTCTTGCATAGTCCCCTTCATCGCTCTTGTGATAGTCCCCCTTCACTGCTCTTGTATAGTCCCCTTCATCGCTCTTGCATAGTCCTCTCTTCACTGCTCTTGCATAGATCCCCTTCATTCACTGCTCTTGCATAGGTCCCCCTTCATCGCTCTTGCATAGTCCCCCTCTTCATCGCTCTTCTTGCATAGTCCCCCTTCACTGCTCTTGCATAGTCCCCCTTCACTGCTCTTGCATAACCTTCAATTGCCTTTTTGCATAGTCCCCCTTCATCGCCTTTGCATATCCCCTTCATCGCTCTTGTATAGTCCCCCTTCATCGCTCTTGCATAGTCTCCCTTCACTGCTCTTGCATAGTCCCCCTTCATCGCTCTTGCATAGTCCTCCTTCATCGCTCTTGCATAGTCCCCCTTCATCGCTCTTGCATAGTCTCCCTTCATCGCTCTTGCATAGTCCCCCTTCATCGCTCTTGTATAGTCCCCCTTCATCGCTCTTGCATAGTCTCCCTTCATCGCTCTTGCATAGTCCCCCTTCATCGCTCTTGCATAGTCCCCCTTCATCGCTCTTGTATAGTCCCCCTTCATCGCTCTTGCATAGTCTCCCTTCACTGCTCTTGCATAGTCCCCCTTCACTGCTCTTGTATAGTCCCCCTTCATCGCTCTTGCATAGTCTCCCTTCACTGCTCTTGCATAGTCCTCCTTCATCGCTCTTGCATAGTCCCCCTTCATCGCTCTTGCATAGTCCCCCTTCACTGCTCTTGCATAGTCCCCCTTCATCGCTCTTGCATAGTCCCCCTTCACTGCTCTTGCATAGTCCCCCTTCACTGCTCTTGCATAGTCCCCCTTCATCGCTCTTGCATAGTCCCCCTTCATCGCTCTTGCATAGTCCCCCTTCATCGCTCTTGCATAGTCCCCCTTCCCTGCTCTTGCATATTCCCCCTTCATCGCTCTTGCATAGTTCCCCTTCACTGCTCTTGCATAGTCCCCCTTCACTGCTCTTGCATAGTCCCCCTTCATCGCTCTTGCATAGTCCCCCTTCATCGCTCTTGCATAGTCCCCCTTCACTGCTCTTGCATAGTCCCCCTTCACTGCTCTTGCATAGTCTCCCTTCATCGCTCTTGCATAGTCTCCCTTCATCGCTCTTGCATAGTCCCCCTTCATCGCTCTTGCATAGTCCCCCTTCATCGCTCTTGCATAGTCCCCCTTCCCTGCTCTTGCATATTCCCCCTTCATCGCTCTTGCA
>NC_091573.1:8265000-8267500 GCF_042767895.1 Penaeus vannamei | reverse complement strand
CTCCTAGCTTCCTCCCCCTTCCTCCCCTTGGCTCACCTTCCTCCCTAGCTTCCCTCCTCCTTGGTCACCTCTTCCTCCTAGCCCCCTCCTCCCCTTGGCTCACCTTCCTCCTAGCTTCCTCCCCTCCTCCCCTTGGCTCACCTTCCTCCTAGCTTCCTCCCCTCCTCCTTTGACCTACCTTCCTCCTAGCTTCCTCCTCCCTCTCCCTGGCCTCCACCTTCCCTCCTAGCTTCCTCCTCCTCCTCCCCTTGGCTCACCTTCCTCCTAGCTTCCTCCTCCTCCTCCTTCCCTTGGCTCACCTCCTCCTCTTAGCTTCCTCCCCCCTCCCTCCCTTGGCTCACCTTCCTCCTAGCTTCCTCCTCCTCCTCCCCCTTTTGGCTCACCTTCCTCTTAGCTTCCTCCTCCCTCTCCTCCCTGGCTCACCTTCCTCCTCAGCGCTTCCTCTCCTTCTTCCCTTGGGCTCACCTTCCTCCCAGCTTCCTCCTCCTCCTCCTCCCTTGGCTCACCTTCCTCTTAGCTTCCTTTCCCTCCTCCCCCTTGGCTCACCTCTTCCTCCTTAGCTTCCTCTCCCTCCTTCTCCCCTTGGCTCACCTTCCTCCTAGCTTCCTCCTCTCCTCCTCCCCTTGGCTCACCTTCCTCTTAGCTTCCTTTCCTCCTCCCCTTCGGCTCACCTTCCTCCTAGCTTCCTCTCCCTCCTCCCTTGGCTCACCTTCCTAGCTTCCTCTCCCTCCTCCCCTTGGCCTACCTTCCTCCTAGCTTCTTTCCTCCCCCTCCTCCCCTTGGCTCACCTTCCTCCTAGCTTCCTCCTCCTCCCTCCCTTGGCCTGTCACCTTCCTCCTAGCTTCCTCCTCCCTCCTCCCCCTTGGCTCACCCTTCCTCCTAGCTTTCCTCTCCTCCTCCCCTCCCTTGGCTCACCTTCCTCCTAGCTTCTCTCCCCCTCCCTCCTCCTTGGCTCACCTTTCCCTCCTAGCTTCCTCTCCCTCCCCTCCCCTTGGCTCACCTTCCTCCTAGCTTCCTCCCTCCTCCCCTGGGCTCACCTTCCTCCTAGCTTCCTCCTCCTCCTCCCCCTTGGCTCACCTTCCTCCTAGCTTCCTCCCCCTCCTCCCCTTGGCTCACCTTCTCTCTTAGCTTCCTCCCCCTCCTCCCCTTGACTCACCTTCCCTCCTAGCTTTCCTCCCCCTCCTCCCCTGGCTCTACCTTCCCTCCTAGCTTCCTCCCTCCTCCTCCTCCCCTTTGGCTCACCCTTCCTCTTAGCTTCCTTTCCCTCCTCCCTTTGGCTCACCTTCCTCCTAGCTTCCTCTCCCTCCTCCCCTTGGCTCTGCCACCTTCCTCCTAGCTTCCTCCCTCCTCCTCCCCTTGGCTCACCTTCCTCTCTTAGCTTCCTCCCTCTCCTCCCCTTGACTCTACCACTTTCCTCCTAGCTTCCTCCCCTCCCCTCCCCTTGGCTCACCTTCCTCCTAGCTTCCTCCTTCCTTCCTCCTCCCCCTTGGCTCACCTTCCTCTTAGCTTCCTTTCCCCCTCCTCCCTTTGGCTCACCTTCCTCTCTAGCTTCCTTCCTCCCTCCTCCCCTTGGCTCCACCTTCCTCCTAGCTTCCTCCTCCCTCCTCCCTTTGGCTCACTCCTTCCCTCTTAGCATTCTTCCCCTCCTCCCCCTTGGCTCACCCTTCCTCTTAGCTTCCTCTCCCTCTCCTCCCTTGGCTCACCTGCTTCCTAGCTTCCTCTCCTCCCTCCCCTTGGCTCACCTGCTTCCCCCTCCCTCCCTCCCCTTGGCTTCCCACTGCTGTTTCCTAGCTTCCTCTCCCTTCCTCTCCCTTTCTTCCTTTCCTTCCCTCCCTCCCCCTGACTCACTCTGCTTCCTCAGCTTCTCTCCCTCCACCTCCTCTCCTTGGCTCACCTGCTTCCTCCACCTCCTCCCCTTGGCTCACCTGTTTCCTAGCTTCCTTTCCCTCCTCCCCTTCCTCCTTTCCTTCCCCTCCTCCCCTTGACTCACCTGCTTCCTGCTGCTTGCTTCCACCACCTCCCCCGGACCGCTGCCTGTTTCCTAGCTTCCTCCTCCCTTCTCCTCCTTTCTCCTTTCCTTCCCTCCTCCCCTTGACTCACCTGCTTCCTCAGCTTCCTCCACCTCCTTCCTCCTTGGCTCACCTGCTTCCTCCACCTCCTCCCCTTGGCTCACCTGTTTCCTAGCTTCCTCTCCCTCCTCCCCTTGGCTCACCTTCCTCCCCCTCCTCCCCCTGGCTCACTTTCCTCGTAGCTTCCTCACCCTCCTCCCCTTCCTCCCCTTGACTCACCTGCTTCCTGGCTTGTTTCACCTCCTCGCCGGACCGCTGCCTGTGGACGCACCTCTTCAGCGGGCAGGCAGCGTGGAGCATCGCAAGCCCGGAGGCAGCTGAGGGCGACGGCTGCACGAGGCCTGAGTTGACGGAGCACGAGGCCAAGGAGTTGTGGGAGGAGATGCTGTGGCGAGAGTCCCAGCGCGTGCTGTGGTGAGGGGAGAGGGGGT
>NC_091573.1:8252500-8255000 GCF_042767895.1 Penaeus vannamei | reverse complement strand
TATATATATATATATATATATGTATGTATGTATATATACATATATATATATACATATATATATATATATATATATATATATATATATATATATATATGTATATATGTGTGTATGTATGTATGTATATATATATATATATATATATATATATATATATATATATATATATATATATATATATATATATATATATATATATATATATACATATACGTGTGTGTGCAATAATATCCTCATTAACATCATCACCGTTACTGAACAAAGCCCCATGCAGCGCAGCAACAAATGTGAACTTCCAGTCAAAACCGGCAGAGGCGCTCCGCTCATCAGTCAGGTATTATTGTTTACACATTGCTCCGCCCCCATAGATAGGGGCGGAGTCATATGAAAGTGTAGCGCTAGAGGTTTTGTCGGCGGAAATGAGGGCTCTGGAGGACTGAATATGGTGTGAGGAAGTTTACAGTCTGGGAGAGACATGGAGGAAAAATAGAGAGCGAGGGAATATATATCCTCGAGGAAACGTAGAGAGATGAAAAATGGTGTGAGGAAGTTTACAGTTTGGAAGAGACATGGTGAAGAAAACAAGGGAGTGTAGGAGTGTATACCCGAGAGGAGAGATGAAGCATAAATTCTTAGAGGAGACATGGAAGGATAAAAGTGGAGTGCGTGAATACATGTCCCAAAGGAGAATAGAACGCATCAAAAGGTAGTGATGGACTTTAAATCCTGGAACAGACATCGAAGGAGTGATGGAAGATACACCCGAGAAGGAGAAATGGAGACAGATAATAGTGCGGGGGGAGCATATTTCCTTGAACAGACATAGAGGAATACGAGTGACCTAACATACAAGTAGAAGGTAACATGGAGAAGCAGAAATGGAGGGAAGACAGAGGAATAGAAAAGGAAGGGATATGGAAGGCTACAAATAGAGTCAGATTGAATACTGTATCTCAGAATACAACATAACAGGATAGATATAGACATAACTTGGAGAGATAAAAAATATACAGAGCTTAGAGGGAGAAAAATGACGTAAAAGGTTCTCATCTTTACCGAAACATAAGAATATGATCCTGAGGAGGACATGGGTGAGAGGGGGGGGAGGGTAATTCACTGCAATAATTCATTAAAGAGAGAAGTGTAATTATGAAATATACTTTGTGGAAGGAATATTAAAGAATTTCAATAAACAGACGGTACAACCAGCCTGAGAGTGATGTCAAAGACAGAATTTTAATAGTTTATATGATAATCATAAAGTTGACTCTTATCGTTATTATAATTTTTCTTTCTTTGGGCTTTTAGATCTGATATGCACAACTATATCGATTTCAAGAATAATTTCAATTGATAATGTATAGCAGGGTTGTCTATCTCCTTATATACTTTAAATGTGTCCTAAGAAGGAGCTATAGCTGGTGCAAAGCAAAGAGAGGGGTAGGGGGAGAGAGAAAAAGAGAGAGGGAGGGGGTATGGAGAGAAAGTGAGAGAGAAGAGAGAGAGAGGGAGGAGGGAGGAGAGAAAGTGAGAGAGAGAGAGAGAGAGAGAGTGAGAGAAAGAGAGAGAGAGAGAGAGAGAGAGAGAGAGAGAGAGAGAGAGAGAGAGAGAAAGAAAGACAGATAGAGACAGAGGCAGAGACAGACAGACAGAGACAGAGACAGACAGACAGTCAGAGCGAGAGAAATGCAACAAAAGATACCCAAAAAACAAGCATGGAAGAGACACCTATTATATTTTCCCCTCTACCCAGTCTCTCATTAATACAAGCCGAACCCAGCAGATCAGTCGTTAAACCTATGTACATGAATATTTGTCATGTTTTGCCAACTTTTTGCAGGGGGTTTATATAAGCGCATATTCATTAACAACCCTTTATGTTTAGTAGTTTTGATAATGCCTCTGCATGTGGTGGACAAAGGGACACTGTAGCACCGTCATTATTCCAACATATCCAAATCATTGTAAATGAAACGCAACATAGATGATTTTCATTTTTGTTTTCTCTCTCTCACTAACAAACTCTCTTTTTTCCCTGATACCGTTTTATCTTCCCTCTTTCTTGTCATTCCTTTATTCGTCAAACCGTGAATATTTTTCATCACCATTAGTCTCAATATTATTATTATTATCATTATTATTATTATTGCTGTTGTTGCTATTTTTATTACTGTTATTATCATTATTATCATAATCATTATCATTTTTATTATTATTATTACTCCTACCATTATCCAAATTGTTATTATGGGTATTTTTTTCAATCATCATTATTGCCATGTTTATCAATGTTTTATCATCATCATGTATCATCGAAGACCATATAATGCTTCAAAATTTCACGATTTATCCTTCCTGACAAGAAATCCAACAGCTCACATATACCACCCTGATGCACCTCCACTTAAGGCCTTCCCTCATTGTAATTTTCCTCTAATATGCCCCCTTCCTCTTCATTTCCCTCTTGCTGCTTTCGTTTTGTTTTGAACTTTCTTTCTCC
>NC_091573.1:8202500-8207500 GCF_042767895.1 Penaeus vannamei | reverse complement strand
GAAAGAGAGAGAAAGAGAAACAGAGAGAGAGAGATAGCGCGGTGGTTTGCAAGAACAATGTTAACAAATATTGACAAGAGATTAATCATCAAATGTTAATAAGAATAGGAGATTAGATATTAAGAATATAAAAGAAAGCAAGACAGTTATCAAAAAAAGAGATAATTAGCATTTCGAAAACACGTATATGTGTGTGTTTGTGTGTGTGTGTGTGTGCGTGTGTTTGTGTATATATATATATATATATATATATATATATATATATATATATATATATATATATATATATATATATATATATATATGTATATATATATATATATGTGTGTGTGTGTGTGTGTGTGTGTGTGTGTGTGTGTGTGTGTGTGAGAGTGTGTGTATATATATATATATATATATATATATATATATATATATATATATATATATATATATATGTTTGTGTGTGTGTGTGTGTGTGTGTGTGTGTGTGTGTGTGTGTGTGTGTGTGTGTGTGTGTGTGTGTGTGTGTGTGTGTGTGTATATATATATATATATTTGTGTGTGTGTGTGTGTGTGTGAGTGTGTGTATATATATATATATATATATATATATATATATATATATATATATATATATATATATATATATATATATATATATGTATATATATATGTTTGTGTGTGTGTGTGTGTGTGTGTGTGTGTGTGTGTGTGTGTGTGTGTGTGTGTGTGTGTGTGTATACATATATACATATATGTGTATATATATATATATATATATATATATATATATATATATATATATATATATATATATATATATATATATATATATATATACATATATATATGTATATATATATATATATATAGATATATATATATATATATATATATATATATACGTATATATATAAATATATATAAATATATATATATATATATATATATATATATATATATATATGTATATATATATATATATAGAAAGAGAGAGAGAGAGAGAGAGAGAGAGAGAGAGAGAGAGAGAGAGAGAGAGAGAGGCGGGGGGGAAGAGAGAGAAAGAGAAAGAGAGAGAGAAAATGATAGGAATAAAATCCTTGAAAAGTATTTGAAAAATGATCTATAAAAGAACACTTCAAGAAAATGAAAGAAACATTTGAAAGACATAAAAAGAAAACACTCGCAAAAGAATGAAAAAGTACAAAGCGCAGAAAGCCTCACAGAGGAAACGAGGCCCAAGCCAAGACACAAGTAAGAAGACTTCTGCAAAGATTCGTTCACCTTTTCAAGACCCAAGAAAAATCTTCAGATAATGTAGTTCTTTGTAAATCAAAATGGATATAAATTCGAGTGTAGAAATTCATATCACCGTTTTCAAGTAATAGACAGGAAGCCAAAACCGACTTTGCAGAATACATAATAAGCTATTTTATTATTCCTTTCGAAAAATAGAGCGAATGTCGCTGTTCCGTGAATGTGATAATAACGTCTTTATACATCTTTCAACATATCATGGATTTGTCATATTACCAACCGGCAAAATCCCTTTCGAAAGATACAGAGCAAATATCTCGAAGGTAATAATAGACTCTATATATATCTTTACGTTATTATACGAACTGCTCACATAACCGACCAGCCGTGGGATTCATCGAGGGGGGGGGGGGGACTACATGCAGAGCCACGGGATGTTACGAAAAAGGCCAATTCCTTTCCTGCGAGTTGATGCTGCGTATTTACTTCATCCTCATAATTCTGAAATATATTTTGCCTTCAGATTTCGGCCTTAATGGTGAAAGAGAAGGATTCCTGCGGTTCAACGTGTTAGGATTCGTATAGATCAATATTGTCTGTTTTGATAATCTCTCTGTCTCTGTCTCTCATTCCTGTATTTAGGTCGATCTCTCTCCCTATCTATAATTTTTCTATCTGTCAAACCACCTGTCTATCTCTTTATCTTTCTATCTATCGATCCCCTTGTCTGTCTGTCTGCGTACCTACATACCAACCTACCGACCGACCTAACCACCTGTCTATATGTCTATCTATCTATCTCTCTTTGTATCTATCTATCTGTCTACCTATATACTCTCTTTATGGCACACCATTTTTTTTTTTTTTTTTTTTTTGAAATAAAAGCTTACATACAAATACACACACATACACATTTCTAGTTTGTCGTCAAACTGCGCTTTTGTACTTAATTGATAATAATGATGTTTATTGATTTCTAGATTTCCCTTTTCCAGATACGTGGCAGCAAGGAGTAGATGGAGGAGCAGGAGAACTCTCACTCTGTTATCTTATCGAAGGTCTTAGTCCTAGGAAGACTTGGCAAGGAAAAATCCGTTTTTTTCTACCGTTAATCCTCCATACTCGTCCAAGTTCCTTTGAGACGCCGAGGAAAATCCATTGCTTCGTCACCCCTATTGAGTCCTCCTGCTGATACGAACATCGCGGCGTCATGGGTTTCGTCAGGAGGAACAAAAGTGAGGGACAGTTCCGGTCTCAGTCCCGAGGCAAACTCACTGTCACCTGCAGATCGATTGCCGGAGCCAGAAGACGATGCCAACGCGCTTTGATGAAGGTAAAAATAGCAGCCGAACAGGTCCGCTCCCTCGGAACACCTGTGATGAACCCGCGGATGCCTTTGGGTGACTGGGTGATGTGGAGTCGAGTGTAGAAAAAGGTATGAGTGAGAATAAATATGCAACGCGATGTTTTTAACAGGTTTCGAATATATATCCGTCAGATATGTCAGGATTTTTTTTTCTAATGGAGATGTAAAATCGAAAACGGTTAAATGTCTTTCTTGTATTGTGAACTTCATTCTTATTCATACCTTTCCTACATTTGTCAACATGAGTACGGTTCATCGAGTCAAGGGTAAGGTAAGCCATTAAGCTCATAATCTCCTCTTATAACAGAGCTGATATCTGTTCAATACATATACACGTAGGATATGTTACCCATTATCCCGTGGAACGATTGAAGGAAACTTTGAACTTTGTCCTCTTTGTCCGGCTCCCTGTTCACGTTCATCCCGATGGATAATTTTTGCTGACTCCAGACTTCCTTCCTCCCATTTCCGGTCCAACGTCTGATCTGTGCCAGGAAGACGAGAATCCGCAGCGAAGCCTCTCGTTCCGTCATTTCCTTTTGGCAGAAATATCGGCACTGCTGGGCGTTGTCCCGAAGGCTGCTCGTCCGTCTGCTGAAGGTCCTCGCAACGCTGCCTTGCAACCTCCTCCCCAACGTCTCCAAACAGCGAGGATTAAGGCGGGGAAGTGCGATTGCCGTTTCGCCACTTGACTCTCCCCCTCGGCGAGGTTGACTCTCCCGCCGCATCTTCACACTTCTTGCACATCTCTCCACTTAACTCCTTCTCCTTTGCGAGTTCTTATCCAATAGATTTCCTCAGGAAGGCATCAAAGTGGTAAAAAACTGTGGGAAAGTCCTCATCATATGTTAGTGGAGGTGGATGTAATGATACAGGGAAGTCGAGCCCCTTCATATAAAGCTATTAAGTGCCACACACCCTGAGAAAAGCTTTCCTATTGGCTGGGAAGAAAACAAGGACGCGGAGAGCCAACGCAATATTGGACAAAAGAATATCAGAAGGAAGACGGAGAGACTCAGACACCCAAGATTAAAGGAGACAAGGTCGAGGATCTTCATTCAGGGTTGATAAACAGAAATGCTTATAAGTGGAAACCATAAGACAAATATAGATTTATAAGAGATAGGCACTGATGTCACGAAATACAGAAAATGGATGAATGCGAAGAAGAAAAAGTGGTAAAAAAGAGCGATAATCATTTTGTTAAAAGAAGGGACAATACTTTTTTTCTCCCACAGATTCTAATCAACCTTTTTAAGCACAGTCTTTTTTTCCATAACACATGGGAGTGTTTTTTTCAGTCATCAGGAAGATTGTCAATAATACGAGGGGATTATGACACGGGTGAGGAAATAGTGATGATGATAATGATGATGATAATAACAACGGTAAAGATGGTGATGAGATAAAAGAATTGATGAAAAAAATAATAGTATAAATTATGATAGTGATGATGACGATGATGATTATAACAACGGTAACGATGGTGAAGAGATAAAAGAATTGATAATGAAAAAATTGTAGTATAAATAATGATGGTGATGATTATTATGATGATTTCAGTGATATCATAATGAGAGTGATATCGCTGTACATACGAATAATGAAATACGAGAACAATGATAAAATGAAGAGAAGTGAAATAAGACAAACAAAAGTGAATAAAAAATAAAAGGAAATAAAAACTGAACATTATATTCTTCTCCCTGAAGGAGAAGAAAAAAATGATGATGATGATGAAGGAAACAGAGATAAGAGGGAAGAAAAAAGAGACAGAGAGAACATAGGTTGAAAAAGTGAGATTAACAGGAGCCTCAGGTTCAACGGCCATGTGGTGCCAAGATATGATGACGCCCAAGGGAGAGGGGGGTGGGGAAGAGGAAGGGGAAGGAGGGGGGGAAGGGGAAGGAGGAGGAGAGGGTGGGTAGAGGAAGGGAAGGAGGAGGAGAGGGTGGGGGAAGGGGAAGGAAGAGGAGGGGGTGGGGGAAGGGGAAGGTGTTGGGGGAGGAGGTGGTAGAGGAAGGGGAAGGAGGAGGAGGGGTGGGGGAAGGGAAGGAGGGGGGGAAGGGGAAGGAAGAGGAGGGGGTGGGGGAAGGGGAAGGAGGAGGAGGGGGGAAAGGGAAGGTTTTGGGAGAGGAGGTGGGTAGAGGAAGGGAAGGGGGGGGGAGGGAGGACGAAAGGGGTGGGGGAAGATGTTGCGGTAGAGGAAGGGGAAGGGGGAGTGAGGGGGAGGGAAGGAGAAGGTAAATGGGAGGGGGATGAAGGTAGTGGAAGGGAAGAGGATTAGAACAGAAAGGGGATAGGATGTAAGTGGGAGAAGCCAAGAACAGAGACGGAGGAGGAAGAGAAAAGAAGGTATATGACAGGTAATGGAGAGAGGCTAAGAGTAGGAGGG
>NC_091573.1:8195000-8197500 GCF_042767895.1 Penaeus vannamei | reverse complement strand
TCTTTCTTATCTTTTTTCTTTCTTTTGCATGATTTTTTTTTTCTTTTCTTCGTTTTCTTCTTATTCTTTCTTTAATTTCAACGGTTTTTCTTTCTATCTTACTGCCTTTTTTCGTTATTTTTAAATTTTCTTTCGTATTTTTCCTACTATCTTTCGTTCTTTCTTTCCTTCTTTTCCTTATTCTTTTTTTCCTTGCTTGGTGAAGGAGAGGGGGGTCGGGGGGGGGGGGGAGCAAATAACGTGATTGAGAAATTAATTAATTTTCTGGCTTTAGGTATTTCCGATCGGCAACGGGCGCGTCATGTATTAAATTCCCGAGGATTTCAATGGGAGAAACGACCTTATGGAATCCGTGTAGACGTGTGTGATTAGGAAATGAGTTATCTCTCATTTTTTTTTCTTCTTCTTCTTCTTTGTCTTCCCTTATTTTTCTTTTCTATCTTTTTTTGCTTTCTTCGTCCATTAGTTTGTCATTTCTATTTTTCTTGCTGTCTTTTTTCTCTGTTTTTTTCATTCTTTCTTTCATTTTTTGTTCGTCCATTTTTTTCTATTATTATGATTTATCTTTCGTTCCTTCTCCTTTTTATTCTTTTCTTTCTTTCATTCCCTCGCTCCCTTTGAGAAGTGGGTGGTATATCTTGGGGTGTGTTGGGGAGGGGGGGGGGGCAGTCGGTCTATTCTATATTTCATCTCATCATCTAGGAGCTAACGCCGACGGGGGCGCATTGCTGCATCCACCCTTTGTTTATACCTGCGAGGATCCCTCATGGCTAAACGGCAGGCAGGGACTCGGCCCATCTCGAGCTCTTCACGATAGATTTGATCGATTTGCCCAAGCCACGACTTCCTAGGTCGTCCCAAAGGCCTCCTCCACCTAGGGTTCTCTCGAACAGAGACACCCTGATGGGCAGGATCATCCTGAGGAAAGCAAGCCAGGTGGCCATATAGCCTGAGTTGGCGATCACGGATTGTGCAGATAACAGGTTCTGCGCCAGTCTCACGGTGCAATCATTGGTTGGACATGTGGTCCCGCCAACAGTACCCCATGATCCAGCGCAAGGACCTATTACAAAAGGCCTCAAGACGAGACTCCAAGGCACAGGATAATGTCCAAGTTTCACTACCGTACAGCAAAACTGGCATTATCAGGGCCTTGAAAACCCTTAGCTTGGTCCTTCTGCACAGGTACCAACATCTGCAAATACTCTTGTCGAGAGAGTTCATGACCTCTGCTGCCAGGCCAATCCGTCTGCTGACTTCATGGTCTGACAGCCCAGAGTTATGAACTACACTACCAAGGTATGTAAAGCTCTCTGTGACTTCAGTGTCCTCGCCGCAAGCACATACCGACAGAACAGGTTCTCCTAGCAAGTCTCAAAGTCCTGGACCTTGGTCTTGGTCCAGGAGACCTCTAGACCCAAGGGTTTCGCTTCATCGATAAATGCATCAAGAACCACCACTAAGGTTTCCAAAGACTCAGACAGAATAGCAACATCATCAGTAAAGTCAAGGTCTGTAACCTTGATATTGCCCAGAGTTGCTACGCAATGACTGAATAGTAGCTCTGCCCAATATCCAGTCCATGCAAGCGTTGAAAAGAGTTGGTGCAAGGACACAGCCTTGCCTCACTCCTGAACTGACAGGAAAGAAGCTCAACAGGCCCCCACCACAATTTACAGCACTTTCAGTACCAGTATACAGGCTTGCTATTAGTCCAATAATCCTTGTTGGAATTCCTCTCAGTCTCAGGATCTTCCAGAGTGATTCCCGATGCACCGTATCGAACGCCTTCTTGAGGTCGATGTAGGCTGCAATCAGCCCACGCCCGAACTCATGGCGGCGCTCTACAGTGACTCGAAGCGCAAGGATACAGTTTATTATGGACTTACTGGGAGTGAATCCGGATTACTCCGGCCTTTGGTGCATCAGTACCGCACCGCAACAGGATCTGAGACGATCTGACTACTTACTGAGCGAACTGCTGTCACCTGTGAAGAGGGCTTGGAGTTCAGCTTTCTCAGGGCTTGTTATGCAGGACGAAGGTCAATTACTAAGAAATGGCCTTCTACCTCCTCTGCAAGACTCCTAATAAACTGTTCCTTGACCCTTCTTAACAGAGACTGAGTTCTGCGCACATAAGAACGGTGTAATTCCCGATCCCCTGTCAGACGAGCTGCATTACTAAGAGTATTCAAATGTTTCATATCATATTTCTTTTTTATCATTGATGGTATCAGAACACCAGAAAGTACTACGTTTTTGTGCGTGGTAATACTGGTGCTTCAAGCATATGTCATACGCCGCCGGGAGTGGAAGGGTTAACGAAGACATGAGACAGTGGTTCCTCCTTCGTTTTCCCATGTGACCTTCCTCTCTCCTCTACCCCTTCCTCTTCCCTGCTCGCTTTCCCCTCGTCCTCCTCCTTATACCTGAGGAAGAATTCCAGGAGGATTTGGAAAGGTGCTGTTCCTCGTCTCCCAAGTAGCTCTATTGTGTGTCT
>NC_091573.1:8175000-8182500 GCF_042767895.1 Penaeus vannamei | reverse complement strand
TTGTAACGGGATATTGTGTGATTAGAATTATCTCCGGAGCGGCAGAAATGGAATATAATCTGAAATAGATGGAAAGAGTGAAAATCACTGGTACATTTCGCTGTGTGGCATTAAAGCTCATTTTTTCCTGTATTGCTGATTGATGATGACACTTGAGGTGGATTAGCCCTTTCAGCAGACACAGGATAAATAATGAAATAGGAAATATTCATAGAGCTTATGGCTCGCTGCTTAAAATCCTGGCTTTGTTATGCAAAAGCCCAAGATTTAATCAAGTTTATTCGCCGGGGGACAGAGATAAATTAACTCCAGATGGAAGACAAAGAGCTCAAATCCCCAAAAGCGTTGTTCAGATAGTGAAATGTGGCGGGACATAACCGTAGATTTACTAATATGCTCGTGAATGCAACACATTCAGGCCGGTAACTAGAATATGTATTGGGTTGTCGACAGCTATTGTTTGCAGGGACAGCATGTCAGGTCGGTGTGCAGGTGTTTCATACCCCTGTGAAAGGTTATTAGTATTTGGTTCATGAATATAAACAGGAAATCTTACGTTTTCCATCTATATCATCCTTTACATCTCTGTTTGTATATCTGACTAACAAGCTAAGTCTTCTGTCTTGTTAGTTTTCATCCTTTTTTTTGTTTTCTATGTGTATTTATCTTCCTCTGTGCCCCATTCTCTCTCTCTATCTCTCTTTACCACTCGATCTCTCTTTCTCTTTCTAATTATTTACATATTTATCTCTTTCTCTTTCGTTCTGTCTTTCCTTCATTCTGTCTTTTCCTTCTCTCTCTCTCTCTCTCTCTCTCTCTCTTTCTCTCTCTCTCTCTCTCTCTCTCTCTCTCTCTCTCTCTCTCTCTCTCTCTCTCTCTCTCTCTCTCTCTCTCTCTCTCTCTCTCTCTCTTTCTCTCTCTCTCTTTCTCTCTCTCTCTCTCTCTTCCCTCCTATCTCTCTCTCTTCCCTCCTATCTCTCTCTCTATCTATCCATCTATCTCTATCTATCTATCTCACTTTCTCTCTCTCACTCATATCTCTTTCTCTTGTCCTCTCTCTCTCTCTCTCTCTCATCCACTCTCTCTCTCTCTCTCTCTCTCTCTCTCTCTCTCTCTCTCTCTCTCTCTCTCTCTCTCTCCCTCTCTCTCTCTCTCTCTCTCTCTCTCTCTCTCTCTTCTCTCTTGCCATAGATCCATTTCAACATATCTTTTTTTTCTACATTTTTTTTTTCCTGAAGAAATTTGAAGGCACGTGTTCCAAAGGACTAATTAATTCTGGCCATAATAAGCAAAGTTTAAGACTGTCAAGGTCATGCATTTGATGAAGATCATAATCATTTTAAAACGACAAAATTCCGTTTTCTTTTCCTTCCTTCTTTCGTTCTCCCTTATTTTTCTCTCTCTTTCGTTTAGGAGGAAGAAGAGGGGAGAGAAGAGAGAAGAAGAGTGAGAGAGAGAATTTTTTTGGTAGAGATCTTGAAGACTGGTGAGGATATCATGAGGGTTCTAATAACGGAGGATGATTATGATTACGATGGTGATTATGATGATTATGATTACGATGGTGATTATGATGATTTTGATTATGATGATATGACGATTATGATTACGATGATGATTATGATTATGACGATTATGATTACGTGATGATTATGATTATGATTATGACGATTATGATTACGATGATGATTATGATGATTATGATTATGACGATGATGATTATGACAATTATGATTACGATGATGATTTTGATGATTATATTACGATGACGATTATGATTATGACGATGATGATTATGACGATTATGATTACGATGATGATTTTGAAAATTATATTACGATGATGATTATGATGATTATGATTATGACAATGGTGATTATGACGGTTATGATTATGATGATTATCATGATTATGATCACTATGATGATTATGATGATATGGCGATTATGATTACGATGATGATTATGACGATTATGATTACCAAGATGATTATGATGATTATGATTACAATGATGATTATGATGATTATGATTACGATGATTATGAGGATTATGATTACGATGATTATGATGATATGACGATTATGATTACGATGATGATTATGACGATTATGATTATAATGATTATGACGATTATGATTATGATGAGAATGACGATTATGATTACGATAATTCGTGATAAAACCAATAGAGAAGAAATGAGAGCAAAGATGATAACAGAATGATACGACGAAATAGGAAATGATGATGACTGTGGTGATAATTATGATTGCATTCATCACGATAATGATGTTGATAATGATAGTAATATAATGCTTATAATAACAAAAATGACTATGATTATAATATCGACAGTAATTATAAGAAAAGAAAAATAGTAATGATAATAACAATGATAATGATAGTAATGATAATAATAATAATAATAATAATAATAATAATAATAATAATAATAATAATAATAATAATAATAATAATAATAATAATGATAATAATAATAATAATAATAATAATAATAATAATAATAATGGTAATATTGATAATGATGAGACTAATAAAAATAAAGATGATAATAATAACAATGATGAAGATCATGATGATGGTGATGATGATACTAATAATAATGACAAGCAGAATAGTAACAATGACAGCTATAACAATACTGATAGAAATAAGTATGATGATAACGGTAATGAGATGATAATAGTAATAACAATGACAATGATAACAATCAAAAGGATAATGGTGATAAGTATTGATATTAGTAATTATGATAATGAAAACGATAAAGATGAAGATGGTGATGGTAATAAAAAATATCAATATCATTATCATTATCATTAATAATATTATCATTATTATTGTTACTACTATTATTATTGTTGTTGGTATTGCTGATGTTTCATTATCATTTGTATTACTATTATTATCCCCATTACTATTATCATTATCATTAATATAATTGATAATAGCTAGATAATGATGATGACGATGATAATGATAGCAATGACAACAAAAATAGAAAGAGTAATAATAATGATAGTAATACCAATAAGAATATTAATAACATTAGTATTGATACCATTAGAGTAGAATTCGTCGCAGCAGTACTATTAGTAGTAGTAGTAGTAATAGAAGCAATGGTAATAAAATGATTAGTAATAAAATGATGATAAACTAATTACAGTGATTATCATTTTCATTATTGTCTTCATTATCGCCAAGATTACAAAGATAATGACCATCATTATGAAGATAACGAACATCCTCATTATCATCAGTATAATGATAGTATAGTTGTGAATGATCATTTTAATAAAACATGACAAGAGACAAAGCAACAGTGATAATGATAATGTCAATAAAGAATCATACCATCAGTGCTAATACTGTTACTGATACTAGAGTCAATACTAATAAAAATGAATAATGGGTATTATATTTATAATAATGATGATAATAGCAAAGGTTGCAGCAAATGGTACGAATTTTTCTTTAGATAATTATTTACATAATTTTTTCTCTACATAATTTAGGAACAAAAATATTACTAAAACAGGGGTGATGTTGAGAGGTATTGACTCTGATTATCTGATTGATAAAGACAGTAAATGTATTATCAATTTTAATGATAATTACGATGACAAAGATTGCAATGCCTCTTATGATATCTATATTCGTTGAAATGAAAGTAATCGTAAAAATAATAACGATAACAGATATGATAAAAGTAATGACAGCAATGGCCAAGGTAATGAGAATAATCTTATCAGAAATGCTTATGATAATACTAATGATAATTAGAATGGAAATGATAATAGTGATGATAATAATGATGATAATAATAATGATAATATGACTAACGATAATGAGGATAATCTTAACAGATATGATAATAATAATGCTAATACAAGAGAGAACAACATGAAAATAAGAAAAAGATTAATCATGAGGTTAACAGAGACAATAATAACAGCAGTGATGATAATAACTAACCAATGATGATATGGAAAAAATATATTTCACTAATATCATTATTATCATTATAACAATAATAATGGGGTGGAAAACAGTAATAATAAATACTAGGATAGAAAAAATCATAACAATACTGCTAATGATAATTAAAAATGAAAATAATGATAATGATGTTGATAATAAGATTAACTTAAAATGTGATCCTAATAAAAACAATGATGATATTAATGATAATAGTAATAAAAATAACAATAACTATGATGATAATAACAATGGTAAGAGAAACATCAAGAACAATAATAATTATAATGTTAAAGATAACTATAATGATAACCATAAAAATGATATTAATAATAATAGTGACAACAGCGATAATTATCATTATCATTATTACTATTATAATAAAAATACAGGTGATAATAACAATAATGATGATAATGCTATTAAGAACAATAATAGAATAATGATAATAATGATAATCATTATAATCATTATTATCATCATGATCATCATGATTATCATTATAATCGTTGCCACCACTATTATTATTAATAATAACAATTATTATCACCATTATCATGATAATCATAATAAAGGTTATGATAATGTTCATGAAGATGATAAAAATAATAATGATAATGATAACAATAAAAACAACTGATAATAAAATGCGATGACAATGGCCATAGGAACAGCAATGGTGATAATGATAGTAGTAATAAAACAAAATTGAAAATACTGGTAACAATGATAATGACGCCACTAATGATAAAGAAAATCATAATATCTATGATAATAAGAATTAGAATCATAATGATAATAATAATAACGATGATGATGATGATTATGATAAGGATTATTAATGATTATGATAAGGATTATTGATGACTATGATACGTAATGATGATAATACTGATAATAATAATTATTTTTATCACTATATGATCATAATGATGATAATAATCATGCTAATGATGATAATAAAAATAACTAATAATAATAATAATAATGACAATATGATGATAATAAAGCTGATAGTGAAAGTAACAATAATGATATTAATGATAACAATAACAAGCACGATAACAGCAATATTAACAACAATGATAATGATCATGATAATACTAATGATAACATTACTAATCATAAAGTCCATAATGTTATAATCTTGAAAATAAAATTAAAAGAAAAAAATAATAGTAATATCAAATTAATCTAATAATGAAATAGATCTTGAAAATAACGAAAAAAAATATCAATAATACTTTAACCTTAATGAAAAAATGACATAGAAAATTTAGCCACAAAAACATAATTATGATAATAATCCTGATACTTTAAATAATGATGATAAGAATAACAGCAATAAATAATGTTATGATAATAATGGTAAAAATATTAATGATCATGATAAGAGTTATTGCAATAATCATAAAAACAATGATAATAATAGAGCAATACCTATAATTATGATAGAAATAATATCAATAACAATAATAAAATGATAACAATACTAATAATATAACAATGATTAGAATGATGATATAAATTGTGATAATGAAAATAACAATAATGCTTATAATAATGAGGATAATAATACCAATAGTGATAATAATAATAATAATAATAACAATGGTTTTGAGGATTATTATGGTAATGAAAACTATGGTAGTAGTGATAGTAATTATAATAATAATAATGATAATAATAATGATAATGAAACTAATAATGATGATAATGATAATGATAATGGAATAATAATGATAATGATAATGACGAGGATAATGATAATGACGAAGATAATTATGATAATAATAAAGTGCTAATAAAGATAATTATAATAATAACAATAAAAGGAAGAAGAAGCACAACAAGAAAAACAGGAAGAATTAGAATAAAAAGCAGAATGAGAGTAATAAACGTTATCATTAGTATCATTAATAATTGCAGTATTATCTTCACCATTATTACTATCATTAAAATAGCAGTGATGATCATGAAAATTATAAGGAACACAAAGAAAATTATATGGTAATAACAATAATAATGATGATGATAATGATAATGATAATGATAATGATAATGATAACGATAATAATAATAATGATAATGATAATGATAATGATAATGATAATAATGATAATGATAATGATAATGATAATAATAACAATAATAAGGGACATAATGATAGTAGTTGTTGTTGTAATAGTACACGTATGCTAATCATAACAATGATGATCATGGTAATGACGAAAATGATAATAACAGTAGTAGCAGAAGTAACAAAAATGATGATAAAAAGAACAACAATAGCAAAGATAATGCTAATAATGAGGATAACAAAAAAAATTATGTGATTATGATAATGAAAATGATAATGATTATCATTTTCATCATAATAATAATGATGGTGATGATATGCATGATAATGATGATAGCAATGATGATGCTGATAATAATAATAAGGATAATATTAACAGTGAAGATACTAATTATGAAAACAGTAATAATGATAATAATGATAATTATAATAACATTAATAAAGATAAATTGATAATGATGATAATGAAAACAGTAACAAAAATACGAACAACAACAATGATGATAATAATGATAAAAATAATCACAATAATGATATTAAAAGTAATGATAATAAAAATGTAATAACTGGAGATGAGGAAGAAGGAAATGCCATTATTGATGATAATAATATTAATGAAAGTAATAACAATAATGACAAAGGCAAAGATAATATTGATGATGATGATGATGATGATGATGATGATGAGGAGGAGGAGGAGGAGGAGGAGGAGGAGGAGGAGGAGGAGGAAGAGGAGAAGGAGAAGGAAAAGGAGAAAGATAGCAATAGTAATAAAAAGAATATCATTGTTAACAACAACAACAACAATAATAATAATAATAATGATAATAATAATAATAATAATAATAATAATAATAATAATAATAGCAATGACAATAACAAAATAACAATAATTTTAATAACAACAATAACAATAACAACAATGATAATAATAATG
Source organism: Penaeus vannamei (assembly GCF_042767895.1). NCBI lineage: Eukaryota > Metazoa > Arthropoda > Malacostraca > Decapoda > Penaeidae > Penaeus > Penaeus vannamei. The sequence goes on along the minus strand of NC_091573.1, from coordinate 8,175,485 downwards.
ACAATAATAATACCAATAACAAAAGATATAATTATAATGGTAACGATATTCAATAAAGGAAAAAAAATATTAATGATAGCAAAGAGTACTACATTTTAGCTATTCCCGCATCATTTCACATCAACGAGTTTTTGCGCTTTCTAAAATATATTATATATATTTGTATGTCAACTCGGTAATTCGTCTAAGAATCAATGCACTACAGTTGCGGAATAATTCTCTCTTTTTTCCTATAAGAGTTTTAAAAACTTTCACGACATATCAACGAACATGGGTAATGTTTCACAGAAAAAATCAGGCCGAGCGAGCGATTGCGGTATTATCACTTCGGCGGTCGGGGAGCAACTGATCTGCCTCGCCTCTCCCGGGAAGGGGCGTAGCTTCCGTCAAGCTCCGCCCCTCTACGCATGCACCTGTTTGATGCAGTGTGTGCTGTGTTTATACTATTGGCAAAAACAATGAATTGTTTCAAATCTATGCATATC
>NC_091573.1:8132500-8152500 GCF_042767895.1 Penaeus vannamei | reverse complement strand
CTGGGCAGAACTATTCTGTAAAACCACTTAAATCGGTTTAATTGCCATTTAAATGCTTGGTTATTGCTTTTCATTTTCTCTCTAGTAATTGCTTTTGTGTAATGTATTTCTTCCTGTTTCTACGTAGTTTTATTCGTTTAATTATATATGTACATTATCCTTCAGTTATTAATTGTCTTATCATTAATTTGATATTTCTCTTTCTGCATTACTTTTCTCAATCAATCTAATTACCAAGTATTTCCACAGAAAATGTATATACGCAAAAAAAACGCAAAGCAAATGAAGACATTAAAAATAATTTAATTGAAAGCATTTTATAGGTCATCAAAAAGGCTGTTTGTAGACCCGAGAATTGGAATAAAAATAGTTACAGGATGAAAGATGTGCACATCGTTTTGCGCGCTGTTATTAAAAAAAAAAAAAAAAAAAAAATATCCCCGATGAAGACCGTACCTCATTTGCTTTTTTTTTTTCTTTCTTTCTCTCTCTCTCTCTCTTTTTTTTTTTTTTTTTTTTTTTTTTTTTTTTTGATTCAGACCAGTCATTCAATTAACGCAGCGTGAAAAACAGCATATGAAGGAAATGTGACTTTTGCTTTCGTTCGTGAGAGTGGGAATTGGGATAATGAGGGAACGAGAAGAAGAAGGGGGAGAAGAAGAAGAAGAAGAAGAGAGAGAGAGAGAGAGAGAGAGAGAGAGAGAGAGAGAGAGAGAGAGAGAGAGAGAGAGAGAGAGAGAGAGAGAGAGAGAGAGAGAGAGAGAGAGAGAGAGAGGGAGAGAGAGAGGGGGGGGGAGAGAGAGAAAGAGATAGAGATAGAGATAGAGATAGAGAAAGAGAAAGAGATAGAGACAGAGACAGAGACAGAGACAGAGACAGAGAAAGAGATAAAGAGAAAGAGAAAGAGAGAGAATCAACCTTACATTTTTCAAGTCACCAATAAGCTTTGTTTCACGTTAATTAGAACATAAACCATTCCCTGCCATGAAATTTTAATTAGTTTGTCAATCGAAAACTGAAACAAAAATCATCCGGTAACATTTTCTAAAGCATTAATTAAACACAAAGTACTTTCTTTCTCAATATTGTTTTCCATTTCGAAAAAAAAAATTATAATGAAATTTTTGTGCATTGTTATTACTGCTCTTTTTCTCTATTTCGATATTTGCCTTCTCGTTTTTTTTTGTTTTTTTTTTTTTATCTTTCAGAGTCCACTAGTTCCTTTGTTTTCCTTATTGTCTAATGCACTTTTCCCATCCTACATGAATAATTATGTTCTTATTGTTTTTGCTTGTCATAATTTTGAAGTCGTCGTTAAAAGCATCTTTTTAGGATATTCATATGTTCTTTTTTTTCTTTCTTTTTATCAACATCCATGATTATATATTTATTCTACTTATCATTATTGTTAGAATTTTCATTATCTCTTATTATCATCAATATCATTTTATTATTAAGGCTACTCTCATTATTAGCATCATTATCACTATTATCATCAATATTATCATCATTACTATTATCATTATTTTTTTTATTACTATTATCATCAAGGATTTTTTTAATTACTATTATCACATATTTTTCATTATTATCATTATCATTTTATAATAAAATTGCTATCATTATTACTGATAGTAATAGTAGTAGTAGCAGCATTAGTATTTGTACTGCTATTATCATTATATCATTATTAATATCACCATTATTATTATTGTCATTATTATCAAAGCATTATCGCTATTGTCATTATTATTATTATCTCTAGTATCAATTCTACCACTGTTATTACTATTATGATTATTATCCTTATCATTATCATTACTATTATTGTCCAGATCGATACTGACTCGACATCAATCATAACTGTAAAGATTTCTGGACCAAACATAATTAGCAAACCCAACCGATATGTTTATTTACGTATATTTATTTTGAAGGCACATCAATGAAGCAAATTTCGTCACAATTAATAGAGTAAATGATAATATCCATCTATAAATGGTTGGTTAGTTTAAATTGCCATATCATTGTCAGTAGTAAGTAGTTTTATCCTTACATACGACTTTTGTGTGTCAGAGTTTTTTCTTTCTTTCTTTCTTTCTGCCTGCCTGCCTGCCTGCCTGCCTGCCTGCCTGCCTGCCTGCCTGCCTGCCTTTCTTTCTTTCTTTCTTTCTTTCTTTCTTTCTTTCTTTCTTTCTTTCTTTCTTTCTTTCTTTCTGTCTGCCTTTCTTTCTTTCTTTCTTTCTTTCTTCTTGAGACATCGACACAACAGAATTAGACGGAGACAATTTCAATTGTGCCAAGGAATGAACTGGGAATGGAACTAAAGATCATATGAATGTGTGCTGTTAAACTTTACGGTAATGACACACTAACTTAGGTAAATTTAAGATGATATTCTTGTAGAGGACAAAAAGTAATAGTGGTCTGTACAAGGAATGAATGGTAATGTCACAAATAAGGGAAAAAGGTAATACTTTTATAGAGGACAAAAAGTAATAGCGGTTTGTACAAGGAATGAATGGTAACGTCACAAATAAAGGAAAAAGGTCGAGGAAAGCGTCGCTCACAGCCTACGTGCACTTATATTAAGTTTCCGCGCAGCTCACACACCGTCTTCTGTCGTACTGCGCACTTACGTCACCACTACCTCACGACCAATCAGGAGGCGGCAGTTTAGCAGAGATTTTTAGTTGCTCATTAATGTTTAAGAATAATAATCCATATACTATATCATAAAAATGCACACGACTATCTACCAACATTTCATATACACATCTCAGCTTTTAAATGTGTATTTTGATGCTTAATTTTGGCTAACTTATTGATGTTCTTAATTGCCAAACTACTCAAGCTATACAGTTGATACTTAACTTATTTCAAGTATGCATATAACACATGCACATTTCTGGACTACACCCGTGATCTGCCTCATTCTTCTGTGACAATGACTGATGTGTGTCATTTGTGATGCGGTGGTGTGCTAAGACTCCTTTTTTCAAATTTAATGAGACCTGAAGAGCTTATAAAGTTTTTACAGATTCACGGAATTATCCTTGAGGAAAGAAAGTGCGAAAAGTGCAGTGTAATTTGCAGACTTGACTTAACAAAACATTTAAGTGTGATAAGTCTCGCAAATTCAACATCAGAACCGTTGGGTGTAATTACAAGAAAACAATGTTTCATAAAACTTGGTTCACAAAATCTAATCTGGATATCGAGAATAATATTGTTTGTTCATTATGAAGAGATTATTTTTCTTATTCTCTGGTAAGAGGCGAACTTATAACAAAACTATATGTGACTGTAGAAGTTTCTACGGAGAGGTGCAAATAGCGCTGACTAATAGTGCTGAAAGATTGGTGGTCCTGGCACGTTTGTAGACATTGGCGAGTCAAAATTTGGTAAAGGAAAATGTAACATCGGCAGACTGATTGAGGGCCAGTGGGTTTTCAGTGGTTTGTGCCGGGAACCTTTTTCTTTCCGGTGCCCTCAAGAAATTCTGAAACCCTTTTGCAAATGATAAAACACTGTGCAGAGGCGGGGAAAACTATAATCAGTGACTGTTGTGCAATATAACTGTTCGAGTGAAGAGGGATCTTACCACCTGACCGTCAACTATTCCCGCAATTTTGTCGACCCCGTCACTGCAGCGCACACCAACACCAGGGAGCGCAAGTGGCGGCAAGCGAAGGCAAAGTTACCGCACTTCGGCAGGAGGAAGTACTATTTTGTTGGGTATCTGGCATCCCCGACTCGAATCAACGGTTACATCGCTTCCTCCTTGCCGCTGCTAATTTGCACCCGCTGGAGTAAGGTGCGTCGTCATAGAGTCTACTTCTTACATTGCATATCCTTTTCTGTGAATTGTCCTACCGTTTAATTTTGACGAAAATAAGAATATGATGCTAAAAGTGCGTGGAGGGGCTTCAGGTTGGGCTTTACCCCCTTGGCTAAGTGAATAAATAACATGTTGAATTGAAAAATATCATGAACTATTTCAGCCCTCCCCTCGGGCAGTGTCCCAAGTGCACGCCTTGTCGCGGCAACTTTGTATTGGTTTCTTAAATCCAAATATAGCGGCGTAATCGGACACTCGCATTTCGGAAAAGTCACATTTCTCTGACTGTCATAAATGAAAACTTTGCCGGGGATTTCACAAGAGACGCATGTCTTTGATTTTAGTAAATAGAATTTTTAGCTTGCATTTCCGAACTGTTTCAGCTCTATCTTGGTGTGCATGCCGAGGGGAAGAGAAATATTCACGGGAGGTGTTGGGAGGCAGAAACCCCATCTTCCCCCTGGGGATTATATTTTATATTATATTATATCTAATTAATTTATCCAATAATTTCTTGTGTGTGTATATATATATATTTATATATATATATATATATATATATATATATATATATATATATATATATATGTGTGTGTGTGTGTGTGTGTGTGTGTGTGTGTGTGTGTGTGTGTGTGTGTGTGTGTGTGTGTGTGTGTGCCAACCCTCCCCTGGGGCAGTCGGACACGCCCATTTACTTGGGCTGTTGAGTAAATTTCGTGTTGGTTGCCGTGGCCACTTCTTTCGCTTTTTATAGTCAAGCCTGGCGGCATTATCGGATACTCTCATTTCGGAAAAGTCGTATTTCTTCGATTTTAGTCAATATAATTTTAGGTTCGCATTTCTGAAAAGTCGCGTTTCCTTGCATTCATAATTAACTTACTGGAACTACCATTGTGAAGACTACTTAATTGATTGTGTTGTTTTTATCTTTATTTTTACTTTTGTCTCTTATCTTCCTTTCAACAATCTTCTTTTTTCTCTCTCATTTTCCTCCTTCTACTTCTCTTACTCTTATCTTCCTTTCAACAATCTTCTTTTTTCTCTCTCATTTTCCTCCTTCTACTTCTCTTACTCTTCATCTTCTCTCTTTTCTCTTCCTTATCTTCCTCCTCCCCTCTTCCTAGATTTTTATGCAGCCCAAGATTCTTATTTCATATTTTCTTAGTGGCATGAACTAACAACGTTCTGATTTAATGAGGTAGATCATTCCAGAGAATACTTTATGAATATTTAATGAGTTTTCTAATTGGTTCGCTCCCAACGCTCTCGAGGCTTGTGCTGTTGTCTCGTAATTTTGGTAAGAATGGTTAGGCCTAAGGACATCAAGATTCGTTTAAGGAAAGGTTGCCAACAGCGAGTAAAAGACGAGGGAGATTTTTATGGTTCTTATTATTCTTATTTATTATTCTTATTTATTATTCTTATTTATTATTCTTATTTATTATTCTTATTTATTATTCTTATTTATTATTCTTATTTATTTTTCTTATTAATTATTCTTATTTATTATCCTTATTTATTCTTATTTATTATTCTTATTTATTATTCTTATTTATTATTCTTATTTATTATTCTTATTTATTATTCTTATTTATTATTCTTATTTATTATTCTTATTTATTATTCTTATTTATTATTCTTATTTATTATTCTTATTTATTATTCTTATTTATTATTCTTATCGGTGCGGATATCTCGCAGAAATTATCATCTTTCAAGCTTCGTAAAGAGTGGGTGACACTGGTATGACAGGTGGCACCGGGTATTGGCATCCTCTTTTTTAACTCTACCAGCGGCTATAGGATTGATAGGATTGCCCGGCACTTCGTTGACATGTTGCAATTGAGGGGGAGAAGGAGACTGCAGGAGGAGAAATGTCAATCCATTCCTGACTTACTAGACCTCGAACTTTAATTACTTGGCTATGCATTTTAGCATTTATATTATTTATCTATGTATTTTATTATTTTATGTATATTATCTATGTATTTTTAGACGAGCAATATTCCAAGAATGTCTGAAGCGTCTGTGCAAGAGGGTTGTTACTGAGGTGAATATTGGGAATACAAATTGATTTATTTTTATTACTAAAATATGAAAATGTCTCGCGCCGACATTTAATAATTGATTTTTTTTTTTTTTTTTTGGGGGGGGGGATATATCGAAAATTGATAACGTTATATAATAATACATTTAAAATAAAACAGTAAGTCTTAGAGCTTAACAGAAAGGAAGTCGTATCAACTGCACATAGTGTAAATCTTAGGATGGTAGAGAAAAGAATGAAATCACTGATAAATATAGGAAACGTAGCAGGCCAAGGGTGAATTTATGACGTCATTTCCGGTAGTTGCCGAAGCTCTTCCACTTGGTATCGCGTATTCCATAAAGTAAATAATTTGGTAAGTCGTATTTCCTGATCGATGCAGACGAAAGCTTTGGGAAACGAATACAGTGAACGCATCAAAATTAAGGGATCAGATAACGTGGTAAATGATGGCTCGTTAGACGGAAACATCTATTGTGAAACTAAATCGTTGACAAAAATCTAAACCTGTATATTACGTTTAATGGTCTTGCTAACGGCAAACTTTATATATACTGGTCTATTTTTAGAGATACTTTATCCCTTATTTATGTTTGTTTTGACAGTATTTTTGGCCATTTATTAAGATCTCGTAAAAAGATACTGAACATCCATGAATTCTTTTTCACCTTCACCAATGTAAGGTTTTATAAGAGAAAAGACAACTTCAATCAACGTGATATGAACAGTATCCTGTCCTAGCTCACTTTTTTTTTTTTTCTTTTCTTTTCTTTTTAAGTTGATAATTACCCTATCAACTCGGGCGGGCGTGACTGGCATAAAACCCAAGTCTGAAGATCGGGCTCGGTGCTGGGGTCACAAGGGAGAGAGAAACCGAGAAGGAGAGGAATCAGTAGAGACAACCGTCGGCCGATTCCCTGCCCTCAATTTAGAAGTAATTATCGATATACTTGGCATGTTCTCTGTGGATGAGAAGCGATTCTTTTGTTAATAGGGAGTCGATGGTAATGTCTGTTTACGTTGTCTGTTATGTCTTGTTTCCAATCGCCTCTTTCGATGGTAATATCTGTTTACGTTGTCTGTTATGTCTTGTATCGAATTGCCTCTGTTTCTTTGTACTTTTTGTTTATTTATTTTACCCTTTTTGGATCTTTTTATACTATTTACATCGTTCCGAACACGTCGATAAGTACCTACAATATTGCTCGGATCTATAAAGAAACCTTTTATATGATTTGTTTCTCTTTAATACTCTTCAGTTAGGGATCAGCTGTAGAGTTAGCTTTAATCTTAACGTTTTTCTTTCAGGTGAAATTATCTATGATATTTACGGGAATGACAGATAACCCAGTCTATGCAAAATCATTTTCATTTTCTATATCTACCTGTTGTGTGGGGTGGCCGGTTCACGATAGTAATGGGTTTTGGCTTGTGGTTGGTTTGTGTGGTAGTGGCGTTGTGTGGTAGAGTGTTTTCTTGGTTGTGTGACTGTTTGGTAGAGGGTTGTTTGTTCCTGGGTTTTGGCTTGTGGTTGGTTTGTGTGGTAGTGGCGTTGTGAGGTGGAGGGTTTTCTTGGTTGTGTGACTGTTTGGTAGAGGGTTGTTTGTTCCCGGGTTTTGGCTTGTGGTTGGTTTGTGTGGTAGTGGCGTTGTGTGGTAGATGGTTTTCTTGGTTGTGTGACTGTTTGGTAAAGGGTTGTTTGTTCCTAGGTTTTGGCTTGTGGTTGGTTTGTGTGGTAGTGGCGTTGTGTGGTAGAGTGTTTTCTTGGTTGTGTGACTGGTAGAGGGTTGTTTGTTCCTGGGTTTTGGCTTGTGGTTGGTTTGTGTGGTAGTGGCGTTGTGTGGTAGTGGTGTTTCTTGGTTGTGTGACTGTTTGGTAGAGGGTTGTTTGTTCCTGGGGTTTGGCTTGTGTTTGGTTTTTGTGGGAGTGGCGTTGAGGGGTAGCGGATTTTCTTGCTTGTGTGACTGTTTGGTAGAGGGTTGTTTGTTCCTGGGTTTTGGCTTGTGGTTGGTTTTTGTGGTAGTGGCGTTGTGTGGTAGAGGGTTTTCTTGATTGTGTGACTGTTTGGTTGAGGGTTGTTTGTTCCTGGGTTTTGGCTTGTGGTTGGTTTGTGTGGTAGTGGCGTTGTGTGGTAGAGGGTTTTCTTGGTTGTGTGACTGTTTGGTAGAGGGTTGTTTGTTCCTGGGTTTTGGCTTGTGGTTGGTTTTTGTGGTAGTGGCGTTGTGTGGTAGAGGGTTTTCTTGGTTGTGTGACTGTTTGGTTGAGGGTTGTTTGTTCCTGGGTTTTGGCTTGTGGTTGGTTTTTGTGGTAGTGGCGTTGTGTGGTAGAGGGTTTTCTTGGTTGTGTGACTGTTTGGTTGAGGGTTGTTCGTTCCTGGGTTTTGGCTTGTGGTTGGTTTGTGTGGTAGTGGCGTTGTGTGGTAGAGGGTTTTCTTGGTTGTGTGACTGTTTGGTTGAGGGTTGTTTGTTCCTGGGTTTTGGCTTGTGGTTGGTTTGTGTGGTAGTGGCGTTGCGTGGTAGAGGGTTTTCTTGGTTGTGTGACTGTTTGGTAGAGGGTTGTTTGTTCCTAGGTTTTGGCTTGTGGTTGGTTTGTGTGGTAGTGGCGTTGTGTGGTAGAGGGTTTTCTTGGTTGTGTGACTGGTTGTAAGAGAGTTGTTTGTTCCTGGGTTTTGGCTTGTGGTTTGTTTTTGTGGTAGTGGCGTTGTGTGGTAGAGGGTTTTCTTGGTTGTGTGACTGTTTGGTTGAGGGTTGTTTGTTCCTGGGTTTTGGCTTGTGGTTGGTTTTTGTGGTAGTGGCGTTGTGTGGTAGAGGGTTTTCTTGGTTGTGTGACTGTTTGGTTGAGGGTTGTTTGTTCCTGGGTTTTGGCTTGTGGTTGGTTTGTGTGGTAGTGGCGTTGTGTGGTAGAGTGTTTTCTTGGTTGTGTGACTGTTTGGTAGAGGGTTGTTTGTTCCTGGGTTTTGATTTGTGGTTGGTTTGTGTGGTAGTGGCGTTGTGAGGTGGAGGGGTTTCTCGGTTGGGTGACTGTTTGGTAGGGGGGTGTCTGTTCCTGGGTTCCGGCTTGTGGTTGGTTTGTGTGGTAGTGGCGTTGTGTGGTAGAGGGTTTTCTTGGTTGTGTGACTGTTTGGTAGAGGGTTGTTTGTTCCTGGGTTTTGGCTTGTGGTTGGTTTGTGTGGTAGTTGGGTTGTGTGGTAGAGTGTTTTCTTGGTTGTGTGACAGTTTGGTAGAGGGTTGTTTGTTCCTGGGTTTTGGCTTGTGGTTGGTTTGTGTGGTAGTGGCGTTGTGTGGCAGAGGGTTTTCTTGGATGTGTGACTGTTTGGTAGAGGGTTGTTTGTTCCTAGGTTTTGGCTTGTGGTTGGTTTTTGTGGTAGTGGCGTTGTGTGGTGGAGGGTTTTCTTGGTTGTGTGACAGTTTGGTAGAGGGTTGTTTGTTCCTGGGTCTTGGCTTGTGGTTGGTTTGTGTGGTAGTGGCGTTGTGTGGTAGAGGGTTTTCTTGGTTGTGTGACTGTTTGGTAGAGGGTTGTTTGTTCCTAGGTTTTGGCTTGTGGTTGGCTTTGTGTGGTAGTGGCGTTGTGTGGTAGAGTGTTTTCTTGGTTGTGTGACTGTTTGGTAGAGGGTTGTTTGTTCCTGGGTTTTGGCTTGTGGTTGGTTTGTGTGGTAGTTGGGTTGTGTGGTAGAGTGTTTTCTTGGTTGTGTGACAGTTTGGTAGAGGGTTGTTTGTTCCTGGGTTTTGGCTTGTGGTTGGTTTGTGTGGTAGTGGCGTTGTGTGGCAGAGGGTTTTCTTGGATGTGTGACTGTTTGGTAGAGGGTTGTTTGTTCCTGGGTTTTGGCTTGTGGTTGGTTTGTGTGGTAGTTGGGTTGTGTGGTAGAGGGTTTTCTTGGATGTGTGACTGTTTGGTAGAGGGTTGTTTGTTCCTGGGTTTTGGCTTGTGGTTGGTTTGTGTGGTAGTGGCGTTGTGTGGTAGAGGGTTTTCTTGGTTGTGTGACTGTTTGGTAGAGGGTTGTTTGTACCTAGGTTTTGGCTTGTGGTTGGTTTGTGTGGTAGTGGCGTTGTGTGGTAGAGGGTTTTCTTGGTTGTGTGACTGTTTGGTTGAGGGTTGTTTGTTCCTGGGTTTTGGCTTGTGGTTGGTTTGTGTGGTAGTGGCGTTGTGTGGTAGAGGGTTTTCTTGGTTGTGTGACTGTTTGGTTGAGGGTTGTTTGTTCCTGGGTTTTGTCTTGTGGTTGGTTTGTGTGGTAGTGGGGCTGTGTGGTAGAGGGTTTTCTTGGTTGTGTGACTGTTTGGTTGAGGGTTGTTTGTTCCTGGGTTCTGGCTTGTGGTTGGTTTGTGTGGTAGAGTGTTTTCTTGGTTGTGTGACTGTTTGGTTGAGGGTTGTTTGTTCCTAGGTTTTGGCTTGTGGTTGGTTTGTGTGGTAGTGGCGTTTTGTGGTAGAGGTTTTTCTTGGTTGTGTGACTGTTTGGTTGAGTGTTGTTTGTTCCTGGGTTTTGACTTGTGGTTGGTTTGTGTGGTAGTGGCTTTGTGTGGTAGAGGGTTTTCTTGGTTGTGTGACTGTTTGGTAGAGGGTTGTTTGTTCCTAGGTTTTGGCTTGTGGTTGGTTTGTGTGGTAGTGGCGTTGTGTGGTAGAGGGTTCTCTTGGTTGTGTGACTGTTTGGTAGAGGGTTGTTTGTTCCTGGGTTTTGGCTTGTGGTTGGTTTGTGTGGTAGTGGCGTTGTGTGGTAGATGGTTTTCTTGGTTGTGTGACTGTTTGGTAGAGGGTTGTTTGTTCCTAGGTTTTGGCTTGTGGTTGGTTTGTGTGGTAGTGGCGTTGTGTGGTAGAGTGTTTTCTTGGTTGTGTGACTGTTTGGTAGAGGGTTGTTTGTTCCTGGGTTTTGGCTTGTGGTTGGTGTGGGTGGTAGTGGCGTTGTGTGCTAGAGGGTTTTCTTGGTTGTGTGACTGTTTGGTAGAGGGTTGTTTGTTCCTGGGTTTTGGCTTGTGGTTGGTTTGTGTGGTAGTGGCGTTGTGAGGTGGAGGGTTTTCTTGGTTGTGTGACTGGTTTGGTAGAGGGTTGTTTGTTCCTGGGTTTTGGCTTGTGGTTGGTTTGTGTGGTAGTTGGGTTGTGTGGTAGAGGGTTTTCTTGGTTGTGTGACTGTTTGGTAGAGGGTTGTTTGTTCCTAGGTTTTGGCTTGTGGTTGGTTTTTGTGGTAGTGGCGTTGTGTGGTAGAGGGTTTTCTTGGTTGTGTGACTGTTTGGTAGAGGGTTGTTTGTTCCTGGGTTTTGGCTTGTGGTTGGTTTGTGTGGTAGTGGCGTTGTGTGGTAGAGGGTTTTCTTGGTTGTGTGACTGTTTGGTAGAGGGTTGTTTGTTCCTGGGTTTTGGCTTGTGGTTGGTTTGTGTGGTAGTGGCGTTGTGTGGTAGAGGGTTTTCTTGGTTGTGTGACTGTTTGGTAGAGGGTTGTTTGTTCCTTGGTTTTGATTTGTGGTTGGTTTTTGTGGTAGTGGCGTTGTGTGGTAGAGGGTTTTCTTGGTTGTGTGACTGTTTGGTAGAGGGTTGGTTGTTCCTGTGTTTTGGCTTGTGGTTGGTTTGTCTGGTAGTGGGGTTGTGTGGTACAGTGTTTTCTTGGTTGTGTGACTGTTTGGTAGAGGGTTGTTTGTTCCTGGGTTTTGGCTTGTGGTTGGTTTGTGTGGTAGTGGCGAGGTGTGGTAGAGGGTTTTCTTGGTTGTGTGACTGTTTGGTAGAGGGTTGTTTGTTCCTTGGTTTTGATTTGTGGTTGGTTTTTGTGGTAGTGGCGTTGTGTGGTAGAGGGTTTTCTTGGTTGTGTGACTGTTTGGTTGAGGGTTGTTTGTTCCTGGGTTTTGGCTTGTGGTTGGTTTGTGTGGTAGTGGCGTTGTGTGGTGGAGGGTTTTCTTGGTTGTGTGACTGTTTGGTAGAGGGTTGTTTGTTCCTGGGTTTTGGCTTGTGGTTGGTTTGTGTGGTAGTGGCGTTGTGAGGTGGAGGGTTTTCTTGGTTGTGTGACTGTTTGGTAGAGGGTTGTTTGTTCCTGGGTTTTGGCTTGTGGTTGGTTTGTGTGGTAGTTGGGTTGTGTGGTAGAGGGTTTTCTTGGTTGTGTGACTGTTTGGTAGAGGGTTGTTTGTTCCTTGGTTTTGATTTGTGGTTGGTTTGTGTGGTAGTTGGGTTGTGTGGTAGAGGGTTCTCTTGGTTGTGTGACTGTTTGGTAGAGGGTTGTTTGTTCCTGGGTTTTGGCTTGTGGTTGGTTTGTGTGGTAGTTGGGTTGTGTGGTAGAGGGTTTTCTTGGTTGTGTGACTGTTTGGTAGAGGGTTGTTTGTTCCTAGGTTTTGGCTTGTGGTTGGTTTGTGTGGTAGTGGCGTTGTGTGGTAGAGGGTTTTCTTGGTTGTGTGACTGTTTGGTAGAGGGTTGTTTGTTCCTGGGTTCTGGCTTGTGGTTGGTTTGTGTGGTAGTGGCGTTGTGTGGTAGAGTGTTTTCTTGGTTGTGTGACTGTTTGGTAGAGGGTTGTTTGTTCCTAGGTTTTGGCTTGTGGTTGGTTTGTGTGGTAGTGGCGTTGTGTGGTAGAGTGTTTTCTTGGTTGTGTGACTGTTTGGTAGAGGGTTGTTTGTTCCTAGGTTTTGGCTTGTGGTTGGTTTGTGTGGTAGTGGCGTTGTGTGGTAGAGTGTTTTCTTGGTTGTGTGACTGTTTGGTAGAGGGTTGTTTGTTCCTGGGTTTTGGCTTGTGGTTGGTTTGTGTGGTAGTGGCGTTGTGTGGTAGAGTGTTTTCTTGGTTGTGTGACTGTTTGGTAGAGGGTTGTTTGTTCCTAGGTTTTGGCTTGTGGTTGGTTTGTGTGGTAGTGGCGTTGTGTGGTAGATGGTTTTCTTGGTTGTGTGACTGTTTGGTAGAGGGTTGTTTGTTCCTGGGTTTTGGCTTGTGGTTGGTTTGTGTGGTAGTGGCGTTGTGTGGTGGAGGGTTTTCTTGGTTGTGTGACTGTTTGGTAGAGGGTTGTTTGTTCCTGGGTTTTGGCTTGTGGTTGGTTTGTGTGGTAGTGGCGTTGTGTGGTAGAGGGTTTTCTTGGTTGTGTGACTGTTTGCTAGAGGGTTGTTTGTTCCTAGGTTTTGGCTTGTGGCTGGTTTGTGTGGTAGTGGCGTTGTGTGGTAGAGGGTTTTCTTGGTTGTGTGACTGTTTGGTTGAGGGTTGTTTGTTCCTGGGTTTTGGCTTGTGGTTGGTTTGTGTGGTAGTGGGGTTGTGTGGTAGAGGGTTTTCTTGGTTGTGTGACTGGTAGAGGGTTGTTTGTTCCTGGGTTTTGGCTTGTGGTTGGTTTGTGTGGTAGTGGCGTTGTGTGGTAGAGTGTTTTCTTGGTTGTGTGACTGTTTGGTAGAGGGTTGTTTGATCCTGGGTTTTGGCTTGTGGTTGGTTTGTGTGATAGTGGCGTTGTGTGGTAGAGTGTTTTCTTGGTTGTGTGACTGTTTGGTAGAGGGTTGTTTGTTCCTGGGTTTTGGCTTGTGGTTGGTTTGTGTGGTAGTGGCGTTGTGTGGTGGAGGGTTTTCTTGGTTGTGTGACTGGTAGAGGGTTGTTTGTTCCTGGGTTTTGGCTTGTGGTTGGTTTGTGTGGTAGTGGCGTTGTGTGGTAGAGTGTTTTCTTGGTTGTGTGACTGGTAGAGGGTTGTTTGTTCCTGGGTTTTGGCTTGTGGTTGGTTTGTGTGGTAGTGGCGTTGTGTGGTAGAGTGTTTTCTTGGTTGTGTGACTGTTTGGTAGAGGGTTGTTTGTTCCTGGGTTTTGGCTTGTGGTTGGTTTGTGTGGTAGTGGCGTTGTGTGGTAGAGTGTTTTCTTGGTTGTGTGACTGTTTGGTAGAGGGTTGTTTGTTCCTGGGTTTTGGCTTGTGGTTGGTTTGTGTGGTAGCGGCGTTGTGTGGTGGAGGGTTTTCTTGGCTGTGTGTCTGTTTGGTAGAGGGTTGCTTGCTCCTGGGCTTTGGCTTGCGCTTGGTTTGTGTGGTAGTGGCGTTGTGTGGTAGAGGGTTTTCTTGGTTGTGTGACTGTTTGGTAGAGGGTTGTTTGTTCCTGGGTTTTGGCTTGTGGTTGGTTTGTGTGGTAGTGGCGTTGTGAGGTGGAGGGTTTTCTTGGTTGTGTGACTGTTTGGTAGAGGGTTGTTTGTTCCTGGGTTTTGGCTTGTGGTTGGTTTGTGTGGTAGTGGCGTTGTGTGGTAGAGAGTTTTCTTGGTTGTGTGACAGTTTGGTAGAGGGTTGTTTGTTCCTGGGTTTTGGCTTGTGGTTGGTTTGTGTGGTAGTGGCGTTGTGTGGTAGAGGGTTTTCTTGGTTGTGTGACAGTTTGGTAGAGGGTTGTTTGTTCCTGGGTTTTGGCTTGTGGTTGGTTTGTGTGGTAGTGGCGTTGTGAGGTGGAGGGTTTTCTTGGTTGTGTGACTGTTTGGTAGAGGGTTGTTTGTTCCTGGGTTTTGGCTTGTGGTTGGTTTGTGTGGTAGTGGCGTTGTGTGGTAGAGGGTTTTCTTGGTTGTGTGACAGTTTGGTAGAGGGTTGTTTGTTCCTGGGTTTTGGCTTGTGGTTGGTTTGTGTGGTAGTGGCGTTGTGAGGTGGAGGGTTTTCTTGGTTGTGTGACTGTTTGGTAGAGGGTTGTTTGTTCCTGGGTTTTGGCTTGTGGTTGGTTTGTGTGGTAGTGGCGTTGTGTGGTAGAGGGTTTTCTTGGTTGTGTGACTGTATGGTTGAGGGTTGTTTGTTCCTGGGTTTTGGCTTGTGGTTGGTTTGTGTGGTAGTGGCGTTGTGTGGTAGAGTGTTTTCTTGGTTGTGTGACTGTTTGGTAGAGGGTTGTTTGTTCCTGGGTTCTGGCTTGTGGTTGGTTTGTGTGGTAGTGGCGTTGTGTGGTAGAGGGTTTTCTTGGTTGTGTGACTGTTTGGTAGAGGGTTGTTTGTTCCTGGGTTTTGGCTTGTGGTTGGTTTGTGTGGTAGTGGCGTTGTGTGGTAGAGGGTTTTCTTGGTTGTGTGACTGTTTGGTAGAGGGTTGTTTGTTCCTGGGTTTTGGCTTGTGGTTGGTTTGTGTGGTAGTTGGGTTGTGTGGTAGAGTGTTTTCTTGGTTGTGTGACTGTTTGGTAGAGGGTTGTTTGTTCCTAGGTTTTGGCTTGTGGTGGGTTTGTGTGGTAGTGGCGTTGTGTGGTAGAGTGTTTTCTTGGTTGTGTGACTGTTTGGTAGAGGGTTGTTTGTTCCTAGGTTTTGGCTTGTGGTTGGTTTGTGTGGTAGTGGCGTTGTGTGGTAGAGTGTTTTCTTGGTTGTGTGACTGTTTGGTAGAGGGTTGTTTGTTCCTGGGTTTTGGCTTGTGGTTGGTTTGTGTGGTAGTGGCGTTGTGTGGTAGAGGGTTTTCTTGGTTGTGTGACTGTTTGGTAGAGGGTTGTTTGTTCCTGGGTTCTGGCTTGTGGTTGGTTTGTGTGGTAGTGGCGTTGTGTGGTAGATGGTTTTCTTGGTTGTGTGACTGTTTGGTAGAGGGTTGTTTGTTCCTGGGTTTTGGCTTGTGGTTGGTTTGTGTGGTAGTGGGGTTGTGTGGTAGAGTGTTTTCTTGGTTGTGTGACTGTTTGGTAGAGGGTTGTTTGTTCCTGGGTTTTGGCTTGTGATTGGTTTGTGTGGTAGTGGGGTTGTGTGGTAGAGTGTTTTCTTGGTTGTGTGACTGTTTGGTTGAGGGTTGTTTGTTCCTGGGTTCTGGCTTGTGGTTGGTTTGTGTGGTAGTGGGGTTGTGTGGTAGAGGGTTTTCTTGGTTGTGTGACTGTTTGGTTGAGGGTTGTTTGTTCCTGGGTTTTGGCTTGTGGTTGGTTTGTGTGGTAGTGGCGTTGTGTGGTAGAGGGTTTTCTTGGTTGTGTGACTGTTTGGTAGAGGGTTGTTTGTTCCTGGGTTTTGGCTTGTGGTTGGTTTGTGTGGTAGTGGCGTTGTGTGGTAGAGGGTTTTCTTGGTCGTGTGACTGTTTGGTAGAGGGTTGTTTGTTCCTGGGTTTTGGCTTGTGGTTGGTTTGTGTGGTAGTGGCGTTGTGTGGTAGAGGGTTTTCTTGGTTGTGTGACTGTTTGGTAGAGGGTTGTTTGTTCCTAGGTTTTGGCTTGTGGTTGGTTTGTGTGGTAGTGGCGTTGTGTGGTAGAGGGTTTTCTTGGTTGTGTGACTGTTTGGTAGAGGGTTGTTTGTTCCTGGGTTTTGGCTTGTGGTTGGTTTGTGTGGTAGAGGGTTTTCTTGGTTGTGTGACTGTTTGGTAGAGGGTTGTTTGTTCCTGGGTTTTGGCTTGTGGTTGGTTTGTGTGGTAGTGGCGTTGTGTGGTAGAGGGTTTTCTTGGTGGTGTGACTGTTTGGTTGAGGGTTGTTTGTTCCTAGGTTTTGGCTTGTGGTTGGTTTGTGTGGTAGTGGCGTTGTGTGGTAGAGTGTTTTCTTGGTTGTGTGACTGTTTGGTAGAGGGTTGATTGTTCCTGGGTTTTGGCTTGTGGTTGGTTTGTGTGGTAGTGGCGTTGTGTGGTGGAGGGTTTTCTTGGTTGTGTGACTGGTAGAGGGTTGTTTGCTTCTGGGGTTGTTTGGAAAAGGGCTGTTTTGTCGTTTCTCCTTCCTGGTAGAGGGTTTGTCTGAAAGTGGTTTGTTTAGCAATGGGTGTGACTGGTAGTGGGTTTGTTTGGGAAAGGTTAGATCAGTAGCAACTTGAGGTATCATGGCACCTGTTTAGATGCTTGTTCAATGAAAATATAACCATTAAAATAATTATTTTCCATCCTTTTTGAAAATTTAAAAGACCAAAACGATCGACCATATTCACAAAGCATCCGTATTTTTGTGACGTCATCAAAATAAACCCCGTGTGCTTTTTCTAAAAAAATATCTTCAGACGCCATGGCACTTCCTCGATTTACTACTGATCTATCCTTTCCCGGGTTTGTTTAGTGAAAGGCGGTGCATGGTATTGGGTTTTCTCGAAAGTGGCCGTGTTTGAAAGGGATTTGTATTGCTGGAGGTTTTAATGGTAGTTATTATAGCCCTGAATAATTTAATTTCTGCCATGCTTCAAGGAAATTAAGGTTTACATTATCCATAAGGTTACTTTTTTTTCCTTGGCTTGTTCCACTGAGTTTAGCCCTGCAGTTTATAAAAAGATGAAAGCCTCTCTCTCTGTGCCAGCTCATCTATACAGAAATCCATTTAATCTAACCACACTTTACGATCAGGTTAGAGATAATCATGCGCAAAAGTTCCTCATGAACACGGCGCCAAATCACAGAACATTTACTAGAAGTGTTATTTTTCCACTTCCTGGAATTATTATAAAATAGCATCTCGGTTCTTCTATCTTCGTGCCCCGTTTCAGTGTCAGTTCTTAGTCAAGTCTCGGATAAACCAGTTACATGACAGCGTGGGAAAATACCTACAAAGTATCATTTGAATGCTTCGAGATATGTAGATAAAATCACGTGTATTATGAAACGCTACGATTAGTTTATTTTCCCTCTTTAAAAGTCCAAATATTTCTAGCACCTCATAGTGATTAAAAATAAATAAATATACAAGATCCTATGATGTCCATCTAGGCCACATTTACTTAAAATTTGTCACCATCGTTGGCAACATGGTGGTTTATGTCAAGATGTCATAGAGGAGTTGCATTAGAGAATCCTTACTATTACCAAAGATCCCTTCTTCGTTATAGGATTCAGAATCCCATCAAACATGGAAGTAGTATGCTTTAGAATGTTTAATAATGTTGAGTCACATGATATATACCGATAGATGCTTATCCCCTTATTACTTCGAATTAAAGCTGTGGAAACTTGTTTTTATCTTTTATTTATTATCATCGATATATTTTCATTATCATCAATAGATCTTCATTATCATCAATAGATTTTCATTATCATCAATAGATTTTCATTATCATCAATAGATCTTCATTATCATCAATAGATCATTATCATCAATAGATTTTCATTATCACCGACAGATTTGATTATCCCCGTTAAATCTTCATTATCAGCGACAGATTTGATTACCACCGTTAAATCTTCATTATCCCCGCTAAATCTTCATTATCACCGGAAATTTTCATTATCACCGTTAAATTTTCATTATCACCGTTAAATTTTCATTATCACCGAAATATTTCATTACCACCGGTATATATTCCTTATCCCTTGACGAGATTTCCATTATCTCCGGTAGAGTCTCCCGCCCTGTTGCTTGTCGTCTCCAAAGAGCCAGGAACGCCGCGAGTGCCTTGATTCGTCTGCCTCGAAAGGGCCATTTCCCTTCCGCTTGAGTTCGTCTGAGGCACGTCTCGACCTCTCCGCCTGGCCCGACGAGCCCTGGAAAAGGTCCTACAGGAGGTGTTTCGTGTTTATATTTTTCGTTTATTTAATTTATGTATTTACTTATTGATCGTTTTAATTTTTCAATCATTTATTTGATTATTTATTTGATTATTCATTTTCTGGTATATCTATTTACTATTTGTTTATTAATTTATTTACGTATTTATCAGTTTATGTATGTATTCATCTACTTATGTATTCACGTATGTTTAATGATCCTGATTATCTTTTTATTCATCACCTGATATATCTACTTATTTCTGATTTGTTTATCATTTTAATAATTATTCATTTATTCATTGGTTTACTTGTTTTGTTATTATTTACTTATATGTTTATATTTATATGTTTTTCTCCCTCTCTTTTTTATTTTCTATGTTTCGATCTTTCTTTCTGTGCGTGTGTGTGTGTGTGTGTGTGTGTGTGTGTGTGTGTGTGTGTGTGTGTGTGTGTGTGTGTGTGTGTGTGTGTGTGTGTCTCTCTCTCTCTCTCTCTCTCTCTCTCTCTCTCTCTCTCTCTCTCTCTCTCTCTCTCTCTCTCTCTCTCTCTCTCTCTCTCTCTCTCTTTCTCTCTTTCTCTCTTTCTCTCTTTCTCTCTTTCTCTCTCTCTCTCTCTCTCTCTCTCTCTCTCTCTCTCTCTCTCTCTCTCTGTTCTACAAATATATAATTGTGGATCCTCATAGGCCAGAGGATGTTTAATTAATTCAATAAGACTAATGTATACAGCAAATATATAACTGCTGATTCGTTATGCTTCCTGTATTATCAATTCAGTCAAATAGATCTATTAGAATATTCCCTTTAAGATTGATGTGAATGTATGAGAACAATAAAGGTGTTGGATATAAAGGAGAGACGAGAGTCTAACAAAAGGACAGTTGAATTGGATTCTATGATAACAGTCAAGCAAAATCATCTATGGCAGCGTCCTCTCACATTGGGAGACATAAATTTGCTTGAGTTATTAGACTTGCACATCCATTGATAACTTTGGTATGAGTGAATTCCCTGAAAGCATCAAACACAAGC
The DNA here is from genome assembly GCF_042767895.1 of Penaeus vannamei. NCBI lineage: Eukaryota > Metazoa > Arthropoda > Malacostraca > Decapoda > Penaeidae > Penaeus > Penaeus vannamei. The sequence continues at coordinate 8,133,308 of NC_091573.1, read as the reverse complement.
ATTCCGTGCCACCATGGAATGTAAAATGCTGTGGTGCGGTCGAAGCAAATGTTCGTCCTGAAGCTGTGATTGAAAATAATGTTCACTGGAAAGTAATGTACAAAAGTGACGTTTTGAACCCCGTATGTAACACCAAGAAAGTTTCTTAAATTAAACAGGTGATATACATTGATGATCCAATAGTACCACGTAAGGGCATGTCAAGCTGTGCTTCTGTTATACACAATGACCATTTTCAACTTCCTAAGTGAAGCACTAGGCTCATTAATTGGCATTTGCCTTGCTCGTTGATCTTAAAGCAGCTGGTCAAATAGGAAACAAATGCAGTTATTGTGACAGACTCACTCAATTACACGCGTTAAACTTTAAATATGATGCTAAGGGACTTAGTTAAATAGACTTAATAGACTTAGTCGTCAGGCTTTTAACATGAAAGTGCTTTGAATAGCCTTCTATACCGACCTCAGGCATCATGATGTGGCTGAGAGCTCACCAAAGTCCTCAGCCCAAGAAACCCTGATCGAGTAAGATTTAGGCGTAAAAACGGGAGCGTCCACGACATTTTGAAGAAAAAAATTGTTACGTTTGGAAGTGAGCAGAACGCAGACACAGAAATGAACGGATCAATATCATATTATAATAATTTGCGTATACAAGGACATATATGTGGTAAATTCTGTGTTACGGTTAAGGTACAAATATTACTGGGAAACATAGAGTTCACATAGAGCTGATGGTACTGAATGTAAAGTGCACAGGCAGCCATATACTTACACTTTTGAACAGTATGTTCTGTAATAACCTTTGA